>NC_037672.1:166179796-166273454 GCF_003255815.1 Theropithecus gelada | reverse complement strand
GGTCTCGATCTCCTGACCTCGTGATCCGCCCGTCTCGGCCTCCCAAAGTGCTGGGATTACAGGCTTGAGCCACCGCGCCCGGCCAAGGAGTAGAATTTTTTAGTTGAAATTCAGTTAATGCAAGTAATACTGAATTCATTCACTATGTTATATGGTTCTCTACATTTTTGAAAAAAATAGAACTAACCAACAATAAAAACTGAAGGAAACATTTTAAGGTTCCCTAAAATTTTGTACTCCTGTTTGAATTTTTAATGGTACCAAATGCTAGATGTGTAAATTATTATGTAACAATCATGAAAAAAAAAAAAAACTATACATGAAGATCTCAGGCAGTGTGTTATATAGATGAGCCGTTATTTTCAGAAAGAGTTCTTTTTGTGGATGTTAAAACTATAGAATATTGTTTAAACAACATAGAAATAGTAGAATCAGAATTATAGGACTGAAAGTGTTCTTTTATAAAATTCTCTTGTCCAAAGATGAATAAACTGCTTCAAACTTACTAGTCTAGTATCCAGAATCTACAAGGAACTCAAACAAACTAGAAAAAAACAATCCCATCAAAAAGTGAGCAAAGGGCGTGAATAGATATTTCTCAAAAGAATATAAACATCCAACAAACATATGAAAAACTGCTCAACATCACTATTATCAGGGAAATGCATATTAAAGCCACAATGAGATACCACTTACGCCTGCAAGAACAGCTGTAATTTTGTTTTTCTTTTCTTTTCTTTAGTTTTTGAGGTGAAGACTCGCTCTGTCGCCCAGGCTGGAGTGCAGTGGTGTGATTTTGGCTCACTACAACCTCCGCCTCCTGGGTTTAAGCAATTCTCCTGCTTCAGCCTCCCAAGTAGCTGGGATTACAGGCACACGCCACCACACCTGGCAGATTTTTGTATTTTTAGTGGAGACAGAGTTTCACCATGTTGGCCAGGCTAGTCTCAAACTCCTGACCTCAAGTGGTCCACCTGCCTCAGCCTCCCAAAGTGCTGGGATTGCAAGTGTGAGCGAGCCACTGTGCCTGGCCAAGAATGGCCATAATTAAGAAGTCCAAAAACAATAAGTGGCTGGGCGCAGTGGCTCACACCTGTAATCCCAGCACTTTGGGAGACCAAGGCGTGTGGATCACGAGATCAGGAGATCGAGACCATCCTGGCTAAAACGGTGAAACCCCGTCTCTACTAAAAATACAAAAAATTAGCTGGGCGTGGTGGCGGGCGCCTGTAGTCCCAGCTGCTCAGGAGACTGAGGCAGGAGAATGGTGTGAACCTGGGAGGCAGAGCTTGCAGTGAGCTGAGATCGTGCCACTGCACTCCAGCCTGGGCAACAGAGCGAGACTCCGTCTCAAAAAAAAAATAATAGTAAAACAATAGATGTTGGCTTGGATGTGGTGAAAAGGAAACACTTTTACACTGCTAGTGGGAATGCAAATTAGTACAACCACTATGGAAGACAGTATGGAGGTTCCTTAAAGAACTAAAAGTAGAACTATCATTCGATCCAGCAATCCCACCACTGGGTGTCTACCCAAAGGAAAAGAAGTCATTATATGAAAAAGACACACACACACACACACACACACACACACACACGCATGTTTATAGCAGCAAAATTTGCAGTTGCAAAGATAAGGAAACGACCTAACTGCCCATCAACCAGAGTGGATAAAGAAAATGTGGAATATACGTACCTCGTACCTCGGAAGACTACTCAGCCATTAAAAGGAATGAAATAATGTCTTTTGCAGCAACTTGGATGGAGCTGGAGGCCATTATTCTAAGTGAAGTAACTCAGAAATAAAAAACCAAATAGCATATGTTCTCATTTGTAAGTGGGAACTAAGCTGTGAAGACACAAAGGCATAAGAGTGATATAATGGACTTTGGGGACTCATGGGGGGAAGGGTGAGAGGTAGGTGAGGGATAAAAGACTGCACATTGGGTACAGTGTACACTGCTTGGGTGTTGCATGCACCAAAATCTCAGAAATCACCACTAAAGAACTTACTCATGTAACCAAAAATCACCTGTACCCCAAAAACTATTAAAATAAAAAAATCATTTGTATTGTTAAAAAGATGAAAAGGAAAAAAAATAAATAAATAAATCTACAGGGAAAAAAGCCTCCAAAGCCAAGGGGGAGTCAGTGGGGGGACTTATTAGTCTACCAGGGAATACTGTGAACATGAAGGGCTTATCCAGTTGATAGCTGTCAGATTAGTGGGTTGGTATAAACCTGTTCCGGCAGGTAAGTTGTCAAATTACATGACCACTTGAAACTTCTTTTGGTTAGCAAAAGGAGTAAACTAGAATTGAGATTATTTTATCAGGGCCAAAATATATCTTAGCCTAAGAAATATTGCATTATTTTATGTAGTCCCCTCAAATTTAAGTATATAATGCGTATGTGCTATTTATTGATTAGCAGGTACCTAAGGAAACCATTTCTGGTATATAGTGCTAGTTTATAATATACATGGTTCAAACCATTAAAATAATTAACAAGGAACGTGTTATTCTGCAGACACTGGGAAATTCAGCAAAAGAAATACTTTCGGTACCATCACTAAGTGATTTAATAAGCAGTGTACTTTTACCAACTTGTAGTTCCTAACAGTTTTTCCCTTGAATGTGAGAACATTTAAATTATATTCAAATAATGGAAATCTTTTTCATTATTCTCAAAAACAGATTGTACCAATAAAATTGGCCAAGTATATAAATTTTCATTAATATGCTAAACATTGTGTTTTCCCCACAGGCTCCCATCTGGTGAAGAGTTCTTATCAGTGCCTTAGTAGTCATGTTTCAAATCTCACAGATTCCTTTAGGGTTAACCCAGCTGTGAGAGTTATGTATGTAGTTAGTTGTTTCATAGCCCTGTCTATCACATTCTAATTGTTGAAAGGTTGTTGGACAGAGGCTATTTCTATTATTCCTTGTCTTATCCAGTACAGATTCACATTTTCAACACCTCAACTGTGCTTTTTTCTTTCCTCAACTCAGTTGACTGAGTTTCTTCTTACTATTCCTACAAATTATGCTCAGCATTGACATCAAAGTGCTTGTCCTTCCAGCCTTCTGTTCTAGTGAGAAAGCTTCCACTCAGTCCCATGGTCAGGGAAGCACTGATAGGCTTCTCTCTGCACTGATTTGAGGCCCCTGATTTCACCAGTATGTGGCTAATCAGCAGTTCCTACCATTGAGTGATACAAGGGGCCATCAATTATGTGTGGTGGCGCTTAGCCAAACTTCGGACTAACATGCTGCAGCATTTGGGCAAGACTGTGTGGGGCAAGTTGACCATAGGAAGATGAGAGGAACATTTAGCAGAAACACCATGAAAGAGGAACAAATGGGTCATGAGTGAGAAGGAGAAAACAGGTAGTTTCTAGCACTGCCTGATTCCTGACAGATATCCAAGTCCATTCCATGTATATACCTAAATAAACACCTCTCCCACTTTTCAAAGGTGGTATCAGGGAATTCCTGTGCTAGAACCCAAACATAACTCACAAGTTTAGTTTCCTGTGAAACAAGACTGAGCTGAAATTCAAGATAATTAGGTTCTAGCTTTATGCAAGTCACCTTTGAATCCTCTAGCTCTAAAAATATTTTTTATATATATATTTATATATATACCTATGTAACAAAATTGTGATTGGTTCTAGTTTTCTCTCATTTTTATGTTTTAATTATCTTTCTCCTAATAAGAAATTTGTTGATTTTTATTTTAGATGTTAAGGACATGTTCACTTCCAGATCTCTCAAAGCTGTTCAGAACCCTAATGGATGTTCCCACCGTAGGAGATGTTCGTCAGGACAATCTTGAAATAGATGAAATTGAAGATGAAAACATTAAAGAAGGACCTTCTGATTCTGAAGACATGTGAGTATAATGTCGTTAGTAAACAGCATTAAAAGAGTTTCTGAATTTATATGTAAAAAAAGAGGGAATAACTTAGCTCTTTTTTTAAATCGTTAACCTCTGCTTTTATATCTTCTGTATATTATTTTTATCTATTTTAAGAGACAGGGTCTCACTCCGTCACCTAGCTGGAGTGCAGGCTGGACACAGTGGCTATAATGTCATTGGTAAACAGCATTAAAAGAGTTTCTGAATTTATATGGAAAAAGGAGGGGATAACCCACCTAGCTCTTTTTTTTCATCATTAACCTCTGCTTTTATATCTTCTGTATATTTATCTGTTTTAAGAGACAGGGTCTCTATCGCCTAGCTGGGGTGCAGGCTGGACACAGTGGCTCACGCCTACAATCCCACCAACCACATTGGGAGGCCAAGGCAGGAGGAATGCTTGAACCCACAGTTTGAGATCAGCCTGGGCAACACAGCGAGACACGATCTCTACAAAAAAATTTTTTTTTTCTTTTGAGATGGACTCTTGCTCTGTCACCCAGGGTGGAGTGCAGTGGTATGATCTTGGCTCACTGCAACCTCTGCCTCCCAAGTTCAAGTGATTCTCCTGCCTCAGCCTCCTGAGTAGCTGAGATTACTTGCCACCACACCTGGCTAATTTTTGTGTTTTTGGTAGAGACGGGGTTTCACCATGTTGGTCAGGCTGGTCTCAAACTCCTGACCTCAAGTGATCTGCCCACCTCGGGCTCCCAAAGTGCTGGGATTACAAGCGTGAGCTACCACATCTAGCCAAAAAAATTTTTTTAAATAGCCAGGTTTGTTACCACACACCTTGTAGCCCCAGCTACTCAGGAGGCTGAGGTGGAAAGATCACTTGAGCCCAAGAGTTTGAAGCAGCAGTGAGCCATGATCATGCCACTGCACTCCAGCCTGAGCAACAGAGTGAGACCCTGTCTCAAAAATGAAAAATAAATAAGCTGGAGTGCACTGGCATGATGATAGCTCACTGCAGCCTCCAACTCCTGGGCTCAAGCAATCTTCCCACCTCACCCTCCCAAATAGCTGGGATTACAGGTGTGAGCCACTGGGCCTGGCCAAGTTAATTTATTATTGCAGAAAAATAAATTTATAAATTTAGTGTACCCTAAGCACATACTGTGTTTATAAGTCTATAGTAGTGTGTAGTAATGTCCTAAGATAAGTACCCTATAAAGTTTACCATTTTTTATCTTTTATACAATGTTTTCACTGTACCTTTTCTATGTTTAGATATATTTAGAATAGACAGATATCGTTGTGTTACAGTTGCTTCCAGTATTGAGTACAGTCATACGCTGTACAGGTTTGTAGCTTAGAAGTAACAGGCTCTACTATATAGCCTAGGTATGTAGTTAGCTATACTGAGTAGGTTTGTGTAAGTACGTTTTATGATGTTAGCACAACATGAAATTGGCTGTAACAATGCATTTCTCAGAATGCTTCCTGTTGTTAAGTAATTCATGACTGTGCTCTACAGTTTCCCAGGAGAATGACCAGAAAGCTCCACATCCACCTCCTGCCATGTATCATTTCAAAGCCATGGCAATGGAGAGTTACGAGGTTGACTAGTTTTGTTCGTGTGTGTGTGTGTACACATGTGTAAGTACACACATGTGGTCTGCATGTAATTGGATTGTTTTCACAAAATTGCTTTCTTTGTGATTCATGGGGAATCCTGAATCTAGGAGGGAAATTTAACAAGCAATACCTCTGAGAGCTGTGAGGAGTGATGGCCCCTTAGATAAGAACCTTCCTTTACCTTGTTCAGTGTTGGTCAGCCCTCTCAACCCCCTCAGACAAATGTTACACACTTTTTGGGGTAATAAAACCAGAGTTTCCTAAAATGAGGTGAGAAGGTACAGTGTGTTCAAATCACCAGGAGAAAAAGTTATAAAATATTAGAATTTTTTATAATTTATTTTGTAATTTCTTTGAACTTGTTTCTGTTTTTTACTTTTACCTTTGGAAAGAACTTGTATTTTGATCTGATTGAAAGTGTTATATCACTCTCATAATGTTTTCTTCCGTAATGAGTTACATAGATCGATGCTGCTGGCACATTTTATTTTCTGGTTTTTGGTTCTTTTTTAAGCCTTGCCCTTGCAAACTTCTTAAGTTTCTAGTGAAACTTTATTTTTAAAAGATTGCCTTTTTCATTTTTCTTAGAGTTCTGTAGATTTTTACTAATGACCTTACAATCTAGAAGCAAAGTTACCTTTTTACTTTTATTTCTTCT
The DNA here is from genome assembly GCF_003255815.1 of Theropithecus gelada. NCBI lineage: Eukaryota > Metazoa > Chordata > Mammalia > Primates > Cercopithecidae > Theropithecus > Theropithecus gelada. Next base: position 166,267,297 of record NC_037672.1, on the reverse strand, counting down.
ACTTGACTGTGGTCATTGAACACTGAAATATTGTTTTTATTAATCCTGTTGGAGAACATAACAACATTTAGGATTTTTATTGTTGACAAACTGCTAAGTAAAATTTTTTTTTAATTTTTTTCCCAAAATTTTATGAAATCATTTATTTTTATCTGAATGAACTGCAGCTTATTTGTGGCTTGTGTTCTTTTGTTTTTTTCTTTCTTCTAAGCTGCTAAGTGTGTGTTATGCATGTGTTCTTTTAATGAACAATTGATGACAGAATATTATTTTAAAACTTAAGTTAGAAGCCTTTAGTATTAATTGAAAATTTTGAAAATCAAGTTGTTTTTAAAGTATGTTATTTCATATTGTTATAGGGATATTTCACTTGATGTTTGTTTGGAAAATTATTTTTATTTTTTGGTCTAAAATTTAGTCAGGGTTTTATAAGAAAACCAACTAAAAACTGAATTCAAGACCAGATTTTTTTTAAGTACCTTAAAGTTTTTTGGTGCTCATTTAGTAAAAGATCTTAATCTTCTCATACTTTCTTACAGTGGCAAGCTTAGCTGCCTCAATTGAATACCATCTGCAGAGGGCACTAATTCCTCTAGGCTAGCCACTAGATGATTTTATGAACAGGTCAATATTTACTCGTTGTAGTAATGGTACATAGCAGGTGTGCATGCTCCGTTGATTTTTTTTTTTATAATAAAATTTTTTTGGGAGATAGGGTCTTACTCTGTTGCCCTGGCTATAGTACAGTGCTACAATCATAGCTCACAGCAGCCTTGGACTCCTGGGCTCAAGCAGTCCTCCTGCCTCAGACTCCCTAGTAGCTAGGAATACAGGCTCATGCCACCACGCCTAGCCAAGTTTTTTGCAATATTTTTCTAGAGAGGTCTCGCTATGTTGCCCAGGCTGGTTTCAAACTCCTGGCCTCAAGCAGTCCTCTTGCCTCAGCCTCCCAAAGGGCTAGGATTACAGGCGTGAGCCACTGCACCCAGCCTAAATTAGTCTTGTAATTGTATGTTAAGTTAAATGCTACTAGTGGGATGAGTCAAGAGATTAGACACTATTTTCTCATTCTAATTAGATGCCTAGATTTTCTATAGCTCCTACAAGTCAAATTATAGGAGTTTATATATATAAGTACAAAATGAAGATATTTCTACATAAAAAGATTATTTACTCTTTCCCTTAATGGAAATTATATTGACAGTCTTGCACAATAGTGTTTATATTTTAGTTCTTCAGTACATATTTGATTTGAGTCTAAACTCTTAGAAAAGCCTTAATTAGCCCTTGTGTTCTATTAAGCATTGCCTTCCTGATAGATGGAATCCTCGGCTTAGGTTCACAATCTCTTTCAGAAGTCTTCAGACATCTAAAACATCAATTAACTCCTTTAGTCTACAAACTTTTCCATTTACATTCCATGTTAGGAGAAAGAAGCAAATCATAAAAGGCAAAAAAAATTTCTGAGTATGTTCCTCGGATATTACAGAAGTGGTCAAAGGCCTAGATTTCAGTGCTCTGTCATTTACTGACTATGTGGCCTTGACCAAGTCATTTAAACACTTTGGTTCATAGTTTTCATGTCTCTAAAGTGATTTTTTATGGATAAAATTTGAGTAATAGGATAAAACTGTTTAAAAAACGAAAGTTCTATATAAATGTAAGGTATTATTTATGTGACTTATTTCATTCCAGCATCTATAATCCCATGAAAACAGAATTAATATTCTGACCAGTACTTTAGAAACAAGATTCTCCAGTGAAGAATTGTGATGATTGGTATAGGGTAGTTACACAGAAAATCTATTTATTATGTATTTTAGAACATTTTTAAGAATAAGCATCTAAAGATAAGATTTCTGGTGACCATTTTATTCACTGGGTCATCCTGTTAACATGAATATATAATTTCCTAAGTATTTCTGTTTCTAAAAGTTCAAATGCCCAATGGGCATTTATGTGGAAAGCCTTTTGTATAGTGTCTAGCTATTAGCCACATGGATATTTTGAAAATTACAGAATTCCATAAAAGAGAAAATAATTTACTATTATTTGTTTTAGAAAAACTTCTATAGTCTGGCCTCTTAAAATATCAAAACATTGTTTCAGAATTTAAGCAATGAGTAACATTAATAGTTATGTGATTCTCTTTGGCAAGTTGGGATCATTTTAAACAAATCATCTTCTGGCTTATGTATTCCAGAATATGTGTTGTGTTCATCGTCAACTTACTGGTGAAAAACAATGTAGGTTTTTTCCAGATTTTTTGTTATCAGGATTTTTTAAGTAGAAGTGCCTACATATTGAGTAAAAGTAATATTTCAGCATGAGGTAGTTTTAGTTGTTTAACTTCGTAAATTTCAGTATGTTTGAAACTTTCAGTTAAACCTTTTAAATTTCAGTGTGTTTGAAGAAACTGACACAGATTTACAAGAGCTGCAGGCCTCAATGGAACAGTTACTTAGGGAACAACCTAGTGAAGAATACAGTGAAGAAGAAGAGTCAGTCTTAAAGAACAGTGATGTGGAGCCAACTGCAAATGGGACAGATGTGGCGGATGAAGATGACAATCCCAGCAGTGAAAGTGCCCTGAACGAAGAATGGCACTCAGGTGCATAATCAGAGTTTTGGACCTTTTTCTTTTTCAGTTTACAGATATTTCAAGTGGAATATAGTTTTCTAATCTCTGCTGTGGACCATTTCCAACTTTAAATACAACTGAAGCATGCCTCTGGGTCTCTCCCATTTTTCACTCTTTTTCTTTTCATACAAATATGTGATTTTCCATTTTTTTATTAAATTTTTTTTCTTTACTATTATGTCAATGCTTTTTTGAAGCATTTTTATTCTAATCTCCATTTCTTGACTGATTTTTCCAGTAATAAAGATAATAACATTGTTTTCTTGTCATTCTATATTTTGGAAAGAGCTTCTGCATATATTAATCAGCAGGGTTAACACTGAAAGCAGTTTTTAAAGTACTAAAAATTCGTTTCATAAATTTGGAAATTTGCTCTTTCATAACATTACCCCTAAGATGCATAGAAAGTGTGTCTATTTCAGTAACTATATTATGTTAATTTAGGAAGAAAAGCTAATGTGAAAAGACTAAGTAATGTTTTTTTTCAAAGTATCTTGAGCATGTACATGACAAAACATGTTGGCCATTTATACTTTCCAGGTGCTTTCCTGAAATGTAATGATGTATGTCTTAGGTTGTCTACCTTCTGCAGGCTTTTCCATGGTATGGCCCGCATTTATTACCAACTTTTGTAGTTAGGGTTAGCTGCTTCAAAGCAAAATATGGAGGTGTGCTTTTTCCACTTTTTTATTCATTTAAGTAACATCTCTAGGAGTGTTTTGATTCCATCCTGACTTATTTTTTATATCTATAAAGGAAAAGTAACATTCTTGTTTAGACAGATTTATACATAATTTTTACCAAATAAAGGACAAATATTAAAATGACAAAAACCGTTTATAATGAAAGTAGAAGTAGTCTACTTCAATGGCATTATTCATTTGTCATAGAATTTTAGTCTATTAGGGTAAGAGTTATCTTATTCAGTCTTTTTAAATTAAAATATCTATTTTAATTTTATTTTTTAGATAACAGTGATGGGGAAAATGCTAGTGAATGTGAATACGATAGTGTCTTTAACCATTTAGAGGAACTGAGACTTCATCTGGAGCAGGAAATGGGCTTTGAAAAATTCTTTGAGGTTTACGAGAAAATAAAGGTAAGTGAAAAGTCAATTAAAACACTTAAAATGTGCTCTGTTTGAAGGTTAGAGAAATGTTAATGATCTTTATCGGTCATTAGATTTATTATAAATAAAAAGGGAAGTCTACAATTAGAGAAAGTTATTCAAATATTAATTTATATTTGGGAATTTGGTATAGGCTATTCATGAAGATGAAGATGAAAATATTGAAATTTGTTCAAAAATAGTTCAAAATATTTTGGGAAATGAACATCAGCATCTTTATGCCAAGATTCTTCATTTAGTCATGGCAGATGGAGCCTACCAAGAAGGTAAGATTTCCTCACATGTCTGTATAATTTTCAATAAATGTGAGAAAAACAAGATGATACATGTATATGACTCAGCTTACATCACATCCGTTTTGTGAAATCTACGTGGGAACTATATTACTTTTAAGCAATAATAATATTAACTTTGTCATATACTTTTACTGATCTGTCATATACTTTTACTGACTGAAGTCCTTTAAGTCCATATTTTTAATTTAATTTATAAGTAACCTTTGAATGAGATTTTTAAAAATCTTACTAGATAGATTGTTGGACAGCTCTAGCAATTAGAATAATCCTAGCTGGGTGCAGTGGCTCATGCTTGTGATTCCAGCGACTTGGGAGGCTTAAGTGAGAGGATGGCTTGAGGCCAGGAGTTCGAGACCATCCTGGACAACATAATGATAGGTTTCATTAAATTTTAATTAACTAGGCATGGTGGTGAGCACCTGTAGTTCCAGCTACTCAGGAGGCTGAGGTGGGAGGATTGCTTGAGCCCAGGAGTTTGAAGCTGCAGTGAGCTGTGATTGTGCTACTGCACTTAGCCTTGGTGACAGAGCCAGACCTTGTCTCAAAAAAAAAAAAAATAAAAGTAAGATTATAAATTAGAATAATTCGTGTTTTTTTGTTTTTTGTTTTGAGTCAGAGTCTTGTTGCCCAGGCTGGAGTGTGGTGGTATGATCTCAGCTCACTGCAACTTCTGCTTCCTGGGTTCAAGTTATTCTCCTGCCTCAGCCCCCTGAGTAGCTGGGCCTACAGGTGCCACCACGCCTGACTAATTCTTGTATTTTTGGTAGAGATGGGATCTCACCATGTTGGCCAGGCTGGCCTCGAACTCCTGACCTCAAATGATTCACCCTCCTTGGCCTACCAAAGTGCTGGGGTTATAGACATGAGCCACTGCACCTGGCAAAACTCTTTGACACAAAAAGCAATATGTAAAATTTTGAACAACAATTTATTTCTAGATTATTTGCCCAAACATTAATCTTATTACTTTAAAGGTTTAATTCATAGACTAAAATTGAGGGTTTTAAATGTTGATGCTTAATTTTAGCAATAAAAATGTTTATAAAATTTATTTGTATTCCATACAAAATTTGTTTGCATATTCATACAAAAAAGTCTAAGATTGCATTTAAATATGTGTATATATAGTAAGAGAAAGAACTAAGTTTTAAAAAAATCTGGGGAAGTGAACATATTGGACAAATGAGCACAAGCCGTATAACATGAAGCCAGGAATGAGGAATATAAACTTCATGTTCAAAAGGTCTCCACATTTTCTAAAAACAGGAAACAAATTTGGTGCTGGTCTTTCTCACAAAGCAGAAAACCTAATTAATTACATGAGTCACAGTATTCATGAGACAAAACATTTTAGTTGCTCAGAGGACAGCTATTTTTGGTATTGAAACCAAAGGAACAGTTTTCCCATGATCTTTAAAAGGAGGGCACTATCATACAGTGTTCCTCAAACTTGAATAACATATGGATCCCTTTAAGGGGCAAAAAAATATTTTTTTCAGGCACAAGAATCCAAGGGTCTATAAACCCCAATAAAAAAAACCTCAAGTCTTAGTCATAGAAAATTTCTGTCAATTGTGAATTATTACTGTAAAACAGATGTTGTATTTTTCTAAATATTAAAAATTTTTATCAAAATGAAAATATAAAATGTAGATATTTTCTGATAATTGTGGATTTCTTATTTTATTGGGATCTTGAACTGCATTTTACGAAACAGTGCTATAATGGAATGAAAAGTATCCTCAGTAATTTTTACAATATTTAGATTTCATGAGACTGTTTCTCATATGTCATGCTGTAAGTTAATGGCACGAAGCCAGAGGATGATTCCATTTCAGCAATTCTGTGGAGTATATCAAACCAATTCTATTCATATTCGGACTATTCCACCTCCAGGCGGTTCTCCTTAAGTATTGTTTCAATAGAGCTTTTCTTAAGTAATCAGCAACAATGTGTTTGGGGTTCAGTTTTGCTGGACAAGGATCTGGAGAGCTTTTAGTTTGCTTTGCCCATTAAGTGGAGAACTGTAACAATCAACTTATTCACGAGGTAGAATTGACATCCTCTTTTGACAACTGAGTGGCTTCAAAAGGATATACGCCTACACAGAAGGCCATTTCCCCTGCAGAGGACCGAGAATCAGGCTAGGTTAATACACCACTCAAGAAGCAATATCAGATTTTCTCTAGTACACAAATGAAAGGAAACGAGAACCCCAAAGTTCTATATCATAAAGCCTGACAGTAATTCCTGCAGCCTAGAAAAAAATGTAAAGCAATTAAAGGCAAATGCCTACCCTGGCAATCTTTTCTAAAACTCTTAGTACATACCATTACAGCAGGTGTAGCTTAAAAAAAAATTTAATACAGCCCATAAAATATTATAACTTACTGCTATAGCTACTAAAGAAACTGGTTATAAAATGGATATTGAACTGTGTGGATGACTTGCTGTTTTATATTGTTAATCATGAGAGTTAAATGAAATGACTGGATTTAGATTTCATATTCATCAATTCAGAATAACTGTTTTTGCAGTCCTTCACATTGGAAGTCATTAGAGCCCGTATATAGCTGTTCTTTTTTATTTAGGGGGTTTGGGTTGGGTTTTTTTTTTTTTTTTTTTTTTTTTTTTATGGAGATAGGGCCTGGCTCTGTCACCCAGGTTGGAGTACAGTGGCATGATCTCAACTCACTGCAAACTCCGCCTCCTGGGCTCAAGCAGTCCTCCCACTTCAGCCTCCTGAGTAACTGGTACTACTGGCGTGAGCTACCATGCCCGACTCATTTTTGTATTTTTTTGGTAGAGATGGCATTTCACCATGTTGCCTGGGTTTATCACGAACTCCTGGGCTGAAGCTGTCCGCCCACCTCAGCTTCCTAAAGTGCTAGGATTACAGGTGTGACCCACCGTACCCAGCCCACCTGTCTTAGAGATAGTTGTCCAGACAGCTATCTTTTAGGGCACATCTAGGAGATAATAAAGCCATGTCATCTGCATATGGTACTTACACACTTTTATTCTCTGTGTTGGGGAAAGGGGAGAGTAAAGAAGGGAAGGGGTAAGCAAAATTTTATCTAGCTCACCCGAAAGTGACATCAAGTCATTAAGGTACAAGTTAAAAAGAAGATTGTCAAAACACATTTCCGTTTTATTTCACTGGAAATTGTATGAGTCCTGAAGAGACAGCCTTGGCTGTTTAACTCTCCTGATACTGTTATGGTGCAGGTTTGGTAAGCATCAGTATCTTCAGCCATTGATAAAGTTAATGCTTTTTTGTCCATAGCTGGATGCTGTCTGGAGTCAGAAGTCGAATAGAGCTAATGAAATGTATAAACGATTTGATAGTATTCGTAATAAATTCTTCCACAAGGAGAGAAGGAGTATAATAGCTGTGTCTGGCAGAGGCTACCATGTTCTCACATAGAGTCTTAGCATTAGCAGCCCAAGTTTATAGATTCTTTTTTTTTTGAGATGGAGTCTTGCTCTGTCTCCCAGGCTGGAGTGCAGTGGCACAATCTCAGCTTGCTGCAACCTCTGCCTCCCAGGTTCAAGCGATTCTCCTGTCTCACCCTCCCAAGTTGCTGGGATTACAGGCACGCACCACCACACCTGGCTAATTTTTGTATTTTTAGTAGAGACGGGGTTTCACCATGTTGGCCAGGCTGGTCTCAAACTCCTGACCTCAGGTGATCTGCCTCTGTCTCCCAAAGTGCTGGGATTACAGGCATGAGCCACCACGCCTGGCCATTATAGATTCTTAAGAAGGAGACACATACCTTCTCTTCACACTCATTTTAGGTGGAATATTGGGCTGCGTTTATGTAATGAAATGTTATACATCAGCTAAAATGAGTGAATTAAATTCCATCTATCAATATGGATAAGCCCCACAAACAAGATGAGTTGAATAAGTAGAATATTATACCATTTATGTAGTGTTTATAACCAATTTTATTTAGATGTGCATGTGTATAATAAAAATAAAAGCAAAAACCCATGAGTGGGAAGAATACACATCAGTTTCACAGTACTGAAAATGCCCCTGGGGAAGAAGAGAAGGTAATAAGGTTGAGAAAGGGTACTCTCTATCTGTAATATGCTTTTACTTAAGTAATCCAAACCACTATGGCCAAAAGTTAGCTTTTGTTAATTCTACATATTATGGATATGTGTGTTCATTACTTTCCTGATTATTTGAAAAGTAAGTAAATATAGTACAGAGTGATCAGTGTTACTTTGGAAGCAATAAAATGTATGTAAGTTGTAAAGTAAAGATCCAACTACAGTGGTGGTGACAGGATCGGTCTTCCTAGGGGAGAGGACATCAAAGTTGGATTCTGAAAGATGAATGGGAATTTAACGCAAATAAGTACACATACGGGGAAGGATGCAAAGTGTAGTAGGGAACTATAAGCAATTCAGTGTTCCTACAGCATAAATTATAGGGGCAGTTGAGGAAGGTGGGGAATGAAATTTGGTAAGATGAGAAATATTTAAAAGACCAGATCATGAAGGGCTTTGTAATCCACATTAAGGAGCGTGGATTCCATTTTGAGGCAGTAGGGAGCTAATGAATGTTTTAAGCAGTGCAGTGATTTAACATGACCCTTGGATTTTAATGAAAGATCACTTTTGCTAGAATGTGGAAGATAGTGCTTGGATGTAAGATTAAGTTAACCAATCTGTTTAATTCACTTGATTATAATCTTTAGAATTAAAAAAATTGAAAATAACAAAAATGTCTATAAATAGTAATGGTTAATTATGTCATATCCACTAAATAGAATACTATGCAGACATTGAAGTCAACATAGAATATATCCATGATTTATTCTTTAACATTTTATTGTCAAATTTTTATTGTATTGAAAATTTGAAAGAACTTTACAATGATCACCCATGCACCCACCACCTAGATTCTAACATTTTTTCTAATCTTATCTTATGTATCCACCTTTCCATTCACTAGGGTGTTTTCAGTGGAAAACCTAGGTTTCAAAACTGCATTTTAGTGTAATTTTTAAAAGATATTTGTGTATGCATGGGAAAGCATTGTGGGAGGATTTATATAAAGTTAACGTTGGTTATCTTTCGCTTATAGAGGATTTTTGCTTCCCATTTTATTCTTCATTGTATTGTCTGAATATTTTACAATGAATGTGTGATACAATAATTTTAAAAAATGTTTAAAACTACATGAAAGCTCTTCTCCTTTAGTGTGAACAAGAATGAGTTTTTTTAAGTAGATACAACTTGATTTGAAATGAATTATTTTTCTTTTTTCTACAGATAATGATGAATAATCCTCAAAATGATTTTTAATCCTCAACTATATGAAAGCATTTGAATTTGGCTCATCAGAATAACAAGCTTCAGTGGGAAATACAGCAATTATTTATTTAAAAAATCAGATTTAAGATGGGCTTGCTTATTGCCTGAAAAAGATGGAGAAACATGCCATTTTTCAATGAAGATTCTAATATTTTATCTATTTTATTTTTTTCATTGAATTCCATGGTTAAATCCTATAAAATATATACTTTTTAAATCATCCAACCAAAGCATAGGAAACATTGACCCAGAACCTGACTTAATGGTTTTGAAGATTTACTATGCAATAGGGTAACTCTGACTTTCAGCAAATGTCTTTAGGTTGAGGGAATTACCTATGTCATGAAGGACCTGTCTGTGGTTTTTCAATGAAGTCTTTAAGAATGAACTTTTTTCTGTCTAGTACTTGTTTTCATTCTGGCCAGCAGTTCTACATTAAATCACCTTGTCGAGGGCTCTATTTAGATCTATACATTTTGAAGATGAAATTTTTAGCCTTAAAGTTTATATTCGCAAGTCCTTTTACAACCAGTGTGTCTCCTGAACTAGCACACAGGCTGTAGAAACAGTCTTAGAAATCATTGAAAGATTTGATTATGAAAGAATAGCAAAATTATATTTCCTGACATATAAAATGTTGGTTTAATGCCTTTATTTCTCTTTAAGGACCAGAACCAGGAATACTATATTGAAAAATTAGTCTGTGGATTTAACATTGACCTAGCATATAGCTTAAAGTTGCTCTTTTGGTTTTTAACTTCGTCTCATACATATGCTCCAAGGACAATGTGATGTTAAAAAGGAGGAAATAATTTTTTTTATTTTGACACTGTGGCAGTTTTGGTAACTAGGATCCTAGGGAGGGAAATGTTTGCCTCTTGAACTTCTTTCCATTATCAGAGGATTTAGTTAGGTCGTTAAGATGATGATCACACAGCTTCAATCACAATATGCCAAGTATAACCTGGTTTCATTAGTGGTGTCTACAGTCCAGATGTTCTTCGTAATAAAAGCAAAGTTTTTGAACCTCTGAGTACAAAGCAGGCTGGTTGGCATAATATGTAATTTGAAAAATAAAATCTTATCTTGCAGCACTATCAGTATGTTGAATTTATTATGTGTATTATTTCTAATATCCAAAACTAAATACTTGATTTTTTATATGTGTGTTTATTTTCTGATATTGCTATTAAATTTTTATCTACCTGAAGTATATCATTGATTGTCTTTTATTTATTAGCACTTTTCTCAATAGAAGGTTTTCACATCAAGCTGAGAATACTTTTGTTGGTTTTGTACCTGATGATTTCTTTCTTCATAATGGAAGAAAATGAATTCTGTGCTTTAATTGTGTACAATCCTGAAAGATGGTCATATTTTGCGGAGGTTATGTGTTAATTCTTAAACTATTACAACTATTAGAAAAGGGTATAATATAGTAGAAAATATTGTTTTAGCCCTATTTCAGAAGATGTTATATGTGCAGGAATAAGGATGATCAATAGCATTTGTGCTATCTCCAAGCGATTAGCAGTGTGTGACTCTAGAGTGTTGTTATGGAAAGATTATGCCAGGTAGGAAAAGGGCTATTATTTTTCAGTAAGGTCTGTTATAAGTGTTGGAGTTGACATGTAGAAGCATCTGTAGATTCATAAATGTTAGCATTAAATGGGCTATCAGGATAATTTTGTCTTTTCTCCATTTAACATGCAAGGATATTGAGTTGAACATGAAATTAAGTCACTTGTGTAAAGGGTCAGGGTCAGAGCAATTCCCAGGTCTTACACTGTTATTAGTTGCACATTCTTATCTCCCCTAGAGAATCAAAAACAATAAATTTGATAGGAATTTGGGAGGCCGAGGCAGGTGGATCATGAGGTCAGGAGTTCAAGACCAGCCTGACCAAGATGGTGAAACCCCATCTTCACTAAAATAAAAAAATTAGCTGGGCATGGTGCCAGCTACTTGGGAGGCTGAGACAGAGAACTGCTTGAACCCAGGAGGTGGAGGTCGCGGTGAGCCAACGTTGCACCACTGCACTCCAGCCTGGGCAACAGAATGAAACTCTGTCTCAAAAAAGAAAAAAAAAAATTGATAGAAAATAGTACACCTGGCATTCATGCATTAAGAATTCTACAGGCCAGGCACACGCTCACACCTGTAATCCCAGCACGTTGGGAGGTAGAGGTGGGAGGATCACTGAAGCCAGGAGTACAAGACCAGCCTGGGCAATCAAGTGAGACCTCATCGCTAGAAAAAACGAAATTAGCTGGAGGCAGCGGTGTGCACCTGTAGTCCCAGCTACTTGGCAGGCTGAAGCAGGAGAATTGCTTGAGCCCAGGAGTTCAAGGCTACACTGAGTTATGGTCATGCCACTGCTCTCCTGCCTGGGCAACAGAGCAAGATTCCACCACTTTAAAAAAGAAAAAAAAATACTGATATTTCCTATTTCTGGAATTAACACACCATTCTACTTACCATTTTAAAACTTCTCAACAGAGAAGTTAAAGTTGGGATTTTTCCTTATAAATTAACACATATTCTAATGCTTATCACTTGATTGATGATGGATCTTTGAAGAGTATGTGTGTGTTTGTTATACACCTAAAAACATGCACAAGAGGTAAAAAGATGAATTGCCGACCAAAGCTTTGAAGAAAGCCCCAACTCAAAGAAATAAGTAGAATATTGGAGGGGGAAAAGCCACTTTTGACCTGAAAGCATGTCCAACACCTCACACTTTGATATAGTGGGCCTATGGGGCCAAAAGGGTGAAAGGTAAGGTCAAGGACCATCCTAATTGGAGAATCCCATAGGAAACCCCAAAGGGTTACATCTTCACACTAAGGGAGAGCTAAAACTAAACCCAACCCCAAATGTAGGGACTGTAAGAAGGGAAAGGGACAGAAAAGTCAGATAAGTTGTGGCCACATATCAGCCTTCAGATGGTTTTTTTCTGTGTGTGTATGCCTTGAGCACAAAAGCCTGGGTAGATGAAGGACCTTTAGATTTCACATATTGAGGTAGTTCCCAACGAGTAGTGTCCCCTGAACCTGGCAGAAGCCACTCCAGTACCTCTCTGAAGGAAGACATATTAATTAGGTGTTTTGCAAAGCACTGTAAGTAAATTTTCAGGAGCAATGATGGACATGGAGTGAAGGAGAAAATAGTGCACAAGAAATCAAGCTCTGCATACACTTTAGATACAGAATTATGAGATATTATTAAACAACTATGCTTATTGTGTTTAAAAAAAGATCAATGAACTTGAAAATATTTGTAGGGAAAGAAAAAAGGGATACAAATTCAAAGATAAAATATAATTTATATACATAAAAAATACAATAACCACAATTTTAAAACTCAGTGGACATTCTTAGTAGCAAACTTCATGGCAGAAGAGAGAACTAGAAAAAATTACCCATAACATAGCACCGAGAGAGAAAAACATAGTACAGAAGAGAAGAGACAAAGATTCAGTGAGAAGGTCTAATGAGTATTTGACTAGAGTTCCAGAGAGAGAAAATGAGGTAAAGTTATTTGAGAAAATAAAGGCTGAGAGCTTTTGAGAACAATTGGAAGACATCAATCCACAGACAAGAAGCCCAGTGAATTTCAAGCAGAATAAAGTAAAAGAAATATACAACTAGTCTCTCAAGTGCAACTGGGAAATCAAAGAAAAAATCTTAGGCCAAGGATTAAAAGTTAGACTGTCTTCAAGAGAATGTCAAAGACTGACAGCTGGCTTCTCAGCAGTAGTAATGAAGCAGTGGAATGATACCTCCAGTGCATAGAAAATAGTTGTTCCAGGCTTACAATTGACCCTTGAATGACATGGATTTGAGCTGCATGGTTCTACTTTTTTTTTTCTGGAGTTAATCTGGCTGTGTTGCCCAGGCTGGTCTTGAACTTCTGTTCTCAAGTGATCCTCCCACCTCAGCCTCCTGAGTAGTTGGAATTACAGGCATGAGCCCAGCTTGTGGGTCCACTTTGTGGATTTTCTTCGGTCTCTGTCACCCCTGAGAAGCAAGACCAATCTCTCCCCTTCCTTCTCCTCCTGAGCCTACTAACCTGATGACAGCGACAAAGACTTTTATAATGATCCACTTCCACCTCATGAATAGCAAATATATTTACTTTTCCTTCTGATTTTCTTTTTCTTCTTTTAGAGACAGGGTCTCACTCTCTTGCTCAGGCTGGAATGCAGTAGCACATAATTATAGCTCACTTCAGCCTCAAATTCCTGAGCTCAAGCCAGCCTCCTCACCCTCCTGAGTATCTAGGACTATAGGCATGTGCCACCACACCAGCTGATTTTTTATTAGAGATGGGGTCTTGCTGTGTTGCCCAGGCTAGTCTTGAACTCCTGGCCTCAAGCAGTCCTCCTGCCTCAGCCTCCCAAAGTGTTGAGACTATAGGCATGAGCCACTGTGCCTGACCTGATTTTATTAATAGCATTTTCTTTTCTCCGGCTTACTTTAAGAATACAGTATATAGTAAGCATCCAGAATATGTGTTAATTGACTAAGGCTTCCAGTCAACAGCAGGCTATTAATAAAATGTGGGAGCAAGTCAAAAGTTATACATGGATTTTCAAATGTGCAAGGAGTTGATGCCCAAATCCCCAAGTTGTTCAAGGGTCATCTGTATAGACTTAGCAAGATTATGTTTTAAGAATGAAGAAATGGGCTGGGCGTGGTGGCTTACGCCTGTAATCCCACCACTTTGGGAGGCCGAGGCGGTTGGATCACCTGAGGTCAGGAATTTGAGACCAGCCTGACCAACATGGAGAAACCCCATCTCTACTAAAAATACAAAATTAGCCCGCCGTGGTGGCTCATGCCTGTAATCCCAGCTACTCGGGAGGCTGAGACAGGAGAATTGCTTGAACCCGGGAGGTGGAGGTTGCAGTGAGCCCTGATTTGTGCCATTGCACATCAGCCTGGGCAACAAGAGTGAAATGCCATCTTAAAAAAAAAAAAAAAAGAAAGAAAGAAAAATGAAGTCTGACTCACACTTCTGGCCATGATGAAGAAAAGAAAGTGGATTTATTTCTAACCTGGAACACCAGACAAAATGCATGACCCAATGGGTTTCAAATAGCCACAGACAGCAAAGGACAGTGCCATGAAAGAAGGGGAACCAACAAGGTAAGCTCTGTGATTCCCCAAGTTTACAGCACAGAAATAGCATGAGGTAGGTAGGGGTGAGGGGACAGACCCAAACAAAGCCCAGGAGTTTCCCTAAATCAAGGAGACAGAATTTAGAGAGACAAAAACAGCCAGAATTCGCAAGGCAGAGAGGAGAAAGGAAAGCACTGCACAGGCGAGAAAGAGCTCAAGAGATCCGCACTGGGTTTCTTCTTATGTCTTCAGCTGAATACTGATGGGTGCAGCACAGGAGGAAACGACCTAAGACTGGTGGAAACCACTAGAATGGAGCAGCGGAATAATCCTTCAGTATCAAATGGGGTCAAGAATAGTTTGTATTTCCACCAGCCTGACTAGAAAGCCCTAACACCTGAGGCATAGGCAACAAGAAGGTATTGCTTGCGTCATTAGTGGAGCCAAATTATCCCTAGATAAAGGCTAGTCTGGTCTTGCCTAACAGCTTAAAAGCTAGGCATGCAAACATGCAGGAAAACTGACTCAGGGAGAAAATCTATCAATGAAAACTGCAGAAATCATACAGGTAATATAGTTAGTAGTCAAGGACACAGCTAAAATATACTCTACACAGTGGCCCTTTCTATCTGGAGGTTCCAAATCCATAGATTCAACCAACTGCAGATCAAAAAATACTTGAAACAAAAATAGGACCTAGAACCGGAAATACCATATGACTCAGCAATCCCATGACTGAGTATATACCCAAAGGAATATAAATCATTCTACTATAAAGACACATGCATACATATGTTTATTGCAGCACTATTTACAATAGCAAAGACATGGAATAACTCAAATGCCCATCAATGATAGACTGGATAAAGAAAATGTGGTACATACACACCACAGAATACTACACAGCCATAAAAAAAGAATGAGATCATGTCTTTTGCAGGAACATGGATGGAGCTGGAAGCCATTATCCTCAGCAAACTAACATAGGAACAGAAAACCAAACACCACATGTTCTCACTCAGTGGGAGTTGAACAGTGAGGACACATGAACACAGGGAGGGGACGTCACATACCGGGGCCTGTTGGGGGGTGGGGGGCAAGGAGAGGGAGAGCTTTAGGACAAATACCTAATGCATGTAGGGCTTAAAACCTAGACGATGGGTTGATAGGAGCAGCAAACCACCATGGCACATGTATACCTATGTAACAAACATGCATGTTTTGCACATGTATCCCGGAACTTAAAGAATGCAACAATTAAAAATACAAAGTTTAGAAGCAATACAGTATAACAACTATTTACATAGCATTTACATGTATTAGGTATTATAAGTAGTCGAGATGATTTAAGGTATACAGGAGGATATGCATAGGTTATATGCAAATACTATGCCGTTTTAGTAAGGAACTTGAGCACCATGGAGTTTGGTATCCACAGGGTCCTGGAACCAATAACCTGCAGATATTGATGGACGATTGTACATTTTCTAAAGGTAGAGGAAAGCATGAACATGAAGAAAGGCATGTCAGATTTTATAACACACATGTATATATACCGTATAACACACATGTATGTATACCAAGTAGAAATTCCATAGATGAAAAATGAATGTATAACAAATAGCAAATCAGCTACTTGGAAGAAAATAGTGAACTAAGCCCAAATGACATTTATAAAACATTTCATGTAAAACAATATGGTACGTTTACTAAGTAAACCATAGTTTGGACATTAATAACCTATCAAGACATTTTAAATGATTCAAATCATGCAAAGTATGTTTTCTGATCTCAATGGAGTTAAATCCATTTTTTAAAAAGATTTCTGGAAAAGCTTTACATATTTGGAAACTAAAAACATTTCTAAATAACTCACGAATTAAATGAGAAATCACAGCCAAAATTAGAAAATATTTTGAACTGATTGAAAATTTAAATGTGACATATCTAAATTTGTGGAATGTGTCTAAGACAGGGCTTAGGAGTGAAATTTATAGCATTAGACACATTGTAAAAGAAGCAATTCAATAACTTAAACTTCTACCTTAAAAAACAGCAGAAAACAAGTTAAATCTAAAATAGGCAGAAAAGAGGAAATGGTTTTTTTAAAAAGCGGAGAAACCAATGAAATGTAAACAGAAAATCAGAGAAGCCAAAAGCTAATTCTTACGAATGTTAATGAAATTGATAAATCTCTAGTTAGACTAAAAAGTGCTTAATACATAAATTTTAAATGTCAGAAATGAGAGAGGCCAAGTGACAGCTCTAAAAGAAATTAAATGGGTAAAAAGAATGTTGTGAACTATCTATGCTGATATATTTGACAATTTAGTAAAAATGGTCAAACTTCTTGAAAAGAAAGCTGCCTAAATTAGTCGGCTTGGGCTGCCGTAACAAAATACCATAGACTGGGTGGCATAAACAACAGAAATTGATTTCCTCGTAGTCCTGGAGGCTGAAAGTCCAAGATCATGGTTCTGGCTGATTTGGTTTCTGGTGAGGGCTCTCTTCCGGCCTTGTAGATAGTCACCCTCTCGCTACATCCTCACGTGGCCTTTCCTCAGTGGTGTATTGGAAGGATGGGGGATGCTCTGTGGTGTCTCTTCTTACAAGGACATAAAGGCACTAATCCTAGAGGATCAGGGTCCCACACTTAGGATCTTATTTAACTTTCGTAGAGGTCCCATCTCCAAATACAGCTACACTGGGGGTTAGGGCTTCAACATGAATTTTGAAGAGTCACAAACATTCAGTCCATAACACTACCAAAGTTCATCCAAGAAGACACAGAAAATCTGTAGAGCCCTGTGTCTAATTCTAAAATTCAATTTTAGTTTAAAACCTTCCCATAAAGAAAACTTTGGGCCCAGATGGCTTCAATGATTAATTCTACCAAACATTTCTTGAAGAAATAGTACCAATTCTACACAAGCTGTTCCAAAATAGAGGACTGCAGGGAACATTTTCCCACTTGATCTAAGAGTGCAACATTGCCTGTTCCCAAAGCTAAACAAAAAAAAAAGAGGGGTGGGGGAATTACAAGAAAAGGGTACTACAGCCTCATACACCTCGTGAACATTGATGAAAAAAATTTTTTTTCAGTCAGGCACAGTCATGTCTCTAATCCCAGCATTTTGGGAGGCTGAGGTGGGAGGATCACTTGATCCCAGGAGTTTGAGACCAGCCTGGGCAACACAGGGAGATCCTATCTCTACAAAAAAATTTTATGACTAGCTGGGCATGGTAGCATGCACCTATAGTCCCAACTACTTGGGAGGAGGATTGCTTGAGCCCAGGAGATTGAGGCTGGTGTGATTGCTCCAGACTGGGTGATAGAGCAAGACCCTGACTAAAAAATATTTTATTTTTAGTATAGTAAATACATAATCAGTAACAGTCATTTATTATCATTATCGAGTAGTATGTGCTGTACATAATTGTATGTGTTACGCTTGATGAAAGAATGTTTATCAAAATTTTAGCAAGTCAAACCCAAAAATATATAAAAAGAACAATGCATCATAACCAAGTGGCAGATAGGCCAGGAATGCAGAATGAATTTACATTTGAAAATCAATCAATTCAATTCCTCATATTAACAGACTAAAAAAAGAAAAACCATATAATTATCTTAATAAACGCAGTAAAAACATTTGAGAAGATTTAACCTCCATTTCTCATAAAATATCTGCCAACTGGGAATAGAAAGGAAATGCCTCAATCTGGTAAAGGTCATCTAAAACAGTAATAAACAAATAAACCTACAGCTGACATACATGAAATGACTCAAGTTAAAGACTTGAGAATGTGGTGCAGGGGAAGCTCACACACACTGCTAGTGAAAATGTAAAATGAGCCCAGGCACAGTGGCTCACGCCTGTAATCCCAGCACTTTGAGAGGCCAAGAAGGGGGGATTACCTGAGGTCAGAAGTTCGAGACCAGCCTGACCAACATGGTGAAACCTTGTCTCTACTAAAAATACAAAACTTTGCTGGGCATGGTGGCATGCATCTGTAATCCCAGCTACTAGGGAAGCTGAGGCAGGAGAATCTCTTGAACCCTGGAGGAGGTTGCAGTGAGCTGAGATCACGCCATTGCAATCTAGCCTGGGTGACAAGAGAGAAACTCCATTTCAAAAAAAAAAAAGAAAGAAAATGTAAAATGATATAGCCATTTTGGAAAAAACAGTTTGGCAGTTTCATAAAAAGTTAAATACATGCCTTGCATACCTCCCAGCCATTACATTCCTAGGTATTTACTTGACAGGAATGAAAACATATGTCCACATGAAGATTTGCAGGGGAATGTTAATATCAAATTTATTCATAGTAGCCGATAATTGGAAACAACCCAAATGTTTGTCAACTGGTGAATGGATAAGGAACTGTGGAACATCCATGAAATAGGATATTACCTAGCAGTAAATAAGAATGAGCTACTGATAAAATATGTTTAAGTCACAAAAATGCGCTGTGTGAAAGAAGCGAGAAACAAGAGTTCATGCTGTAGGATTCCATTCATTTGAAACTAGAAGACTAATCTAGTGATGGATAGCTTGGAGTTAAAAGGGGAGGGTGTTGAATAACTGAGAAGCAGCAAAATGAAGCTTGCTTAGTGATACAAGTGACTGTATTTGTGGGAAAAAAAAAAATTATTTTTGAGACATGGTCTCATTCTGTCATCCAGATTGGAATGCAGTGGTGCAGTCACTGCTTACTGCAGCCTTGATCTCCAGAACTCAAGTGATCCTCTCATCTCAGCCTCCAAAGTAGCTGACCTACAGACTTGTGCCACCACACCAGGCTAATTTTTTTTTTTTAGAGACGGGGGCTTGCTGTGTTGCCCAGGCTGGTCTCAAACTCCTGGCCTCAAGTGATCCTCCCACCTCATCCTCCCAACGTGCTGGGATTACAGGTGTGAGCCACCACACTCAGCCCACATATAATTTTTAAGTCAACAATAGAGTATTCATAAACTCCAGTGACATCTTCCAGATTCCAAAGTAGGTATTTAATTTCTGTCATTTGAACCCACTGTCACTTCAGGAAAGTAAGAAGCGCCTTCTTGCCCCTGCGTTAAGTTAGGGTGGAGACACTTGGTGGGAGCTGCACTCAAAACAATTATTCTTGAAGTTGGATGAAGTAGATGTATTGATCCAAGTCAATTATATTCCCTTCGTTCTCATCAGTGATGTGCAAAGTTTTATACATGGAGACAGTTGCATTGATTCACGTGTACTGGAACACTTCTTTTTTTAAACTATCTGCATAGACGTCATAGAAGTATCCACTAGTCCTTTTGGGCTTGCCGTAGTAGTGAATTATAGAGCCTCTGAAGAATAAGACGTTGCTCTTAAGGCAAGAAAGGATGACTCATCTGAATAACTCATGATTTAAATTTTTCACTTGCAACATGCACTGAAATTTTTAATTCACACATAATAATTATACATATTTGTGGGGTCCATGTGACACGGATACATGCTTACAACATGTAATGATCAAATCAGGGTAACTGGGATATCTATCCCCCCAAATATTAGTCATTTCTTTGTGTTGGGTACATTCCTAATCTCTTTTAAAATTCCTAAGCTATTTTAAAATATACAAAAAATTATTTTTAAGTATGGTCGCCCAACTGTGCTATTGAACACTAAAACCTGTTCCTTCTATTTAACTGTATTTTTAATTTTTTAAGAGATGGGGTCTCATTATGTTGCCCAGGCTTGTCATGAACTCCTGGACTCAAACTGTCTTCTCACCTTATCCTGCCAAGTAACTGAGATTACAGGCTTGAGCTATTGCTCCATACTCTAACTGTATTTTAATACTGATGTGGGAGGAGGGCAGGGAAGTGCTGGTAGAGAAGAGTGGAGTCCCTGGTGAGGGCTGCACCCTCGGGCCTGTGCCCACGGACCTAAGTAAGAACAGGCACTCCTGTTTTCATGCCCAAAGGTTCCATTTTCCAAGACCACTCTGGCCAGCCACGCTCCCTCCCTGTGCCCATAAATACCCGAGGCTTTAGCTGGCACAGACACAGAGGTTGGACGTCAAGAGGAGCAAAGGAACCAACCAGCAGACACCAGCAGATACTGGCAGACCAGCAATGGCCGAACGACGCAGCCATCAAGGGGAATTCGGCCAGGGGTGGTGGGAGAAGAGTCGGACTGCTGGGCAGCCCGACGCCAGGGGAAGATTGCCTTCCACTCCACCCACCTCTGGCTCCCCACTCATCTCGCTGAGCGCCACCTCCACCAGTCAATCAAACCTTGCGGCCGGGCGCGGTAGCTCATGCCTGTAATCCCAGCACTTTGGGAGGCCGAGGCAGGTGGATTGCCTGAGCTCAGGAGTTCAAGACCGACCTGGGGAAAACAGTGAAACCCCGTCTCTACTAAAAATACAAAAAATTAGCCAGACCTGGTGGTGGGCGCCTGTAGTCCCAGTTAGGCGGGAGGCTGAGGCAGGAGAATGGCGTGAACCCGGGAGGCGGAGCAGTGGCCGAGATCGCACCACTGCACTCCCACCTGGGCGAGAGAGCGAGACTCCGTCTCAATCAATCAATCAATCAATAAGTAAAACCTTGCACTCATCCTCCAAGATCCAATTTTCTTGGTACACTGGGCAAGAACTCAGGATAGAGAAAGCCGTCTGCCCTTGTGATAAGGCAGAGGGTCTAATTGAGCCGATTAACATGTAGTCTGTAGACAGCAAAGCTGAAGGAGCACACTGTAACACAGGCCCACTTGGGCTTCAGGAATCGTAAACCCTCACCCCAGACACTGCCGTGGGGTCAGAGCCCAAAGGAGCTCCCTGCGACCTCTGCACCCGCGCCGTCTGCATGGCCCTTCCCAGGGGTTTGAGCAGCGGGACACCAAAGAAGTGAGCCACAACCCTGTCACACGCCCTGCAAGGAGAATAAGGGTGATCTCCCATTTCAATATCCGTTAACCACCCTCTCTTCATTCCTCCTTTTGAGCTTCTGGTAACCATCATTGTACCTCCTACCTCCATAAGATCAGCTTCTTTAGCTCCCACATATAAGTGTGAACATGCTAATTCATTATCCTTCTATGCCTGGCTTATTTTACTTAACTTATTGACCTCCAGTTCTGTATTGCTGCAAATGACAGGATTTCATTCTTTTTTATGGTTGAATAATACTTCATTGTGTCTATCTACCACATTTTCTTTATTCATTCATTAGGTTGATTCCATATCTTGGCTATTGTAAATAGTGCTGCAACGTATATGGGTGTGCAAATATCTTTCCAACATACTGATATCCTTTCTTTTAAATATATAGCCAGCTGTGCAATTGCTGGAACATATTGTAGTTTTATTTTTAGTTTTTTGAAAAATCTCCATACTGTTTTCCATAATGGCTGTACTAATTTACATTTCCACCAACAGTGTGTAAGAGTTCTCTTTTCTCTACATCCTCACCAGCATCTGTTGTATTTGCCTTTTTTATAGTAGCCGTTCTAAGTGGGATGACGTATCTCATTGTGGTTTTGATTTGAATTCCCCTGATGATTAGTGACGTTGAGTACTTTCTCATGTATCTGTTGCCCATTTTTGTGTCTTGTTTTGAAAGTTATATATTCACCTCATTTGCCCATTTGTAAATCAGGTTATTTGTTTTTCTGCAATTGAGTTATTTCAGTTCCTTGAATATTCTGGACATTAATCCCTTGTCAAATGAATAGTTTGCAAATATTTCCTCCCATTATATAGGTTGTTTTTTCGCTCTGTTGATTGTTTTTATTTTGCCATGCAGAAAATTTTTAGTTCCATGTAGTGCCATTTGTCTATTCTTGCTTTTGTTGCTTGTGCTTTTGAAGTCTTCTCCATAAAATCTTTGCCCAGAATGACGTCCTGGAGCATTTCTTCTGTTTTTGTCTGGGAGTTTTGTAGTTTCAAGTCTTACATTTAGGTCTTTGATACATTTTGAGTTGATTTTTGTATAGGGTTAGAGTTGGTGTCTAGTTTTACTCTTCTGTATATGGATATCCAATTTTCCCAGCACCACTTATTGAAGACACTGATCTTTCCCCAGTGAGTGTTCTTGATGCTCTTGTCAAAAATCAATTGGCTGTAGATATGTGGATTAATTTCTGGGTTCTCTATTCTGTTCCAGTGGTCTATGTGTCTGTTTTTATGCCAGTACCAACCATGCTGTTTTGGTCGTTATAGCTTTGTAGTATATTTTGGAATAGGGTAGTGTGATGCCTCTAGCTTTGGTTTTTTTGCTCAGAATTTTGTTGTTTTTTTGGAGCTTTTGTGGTTCCATACAAATTTTTTAAATTGTTTCTATTTTTGTAAAGAATGCTTTTGGTATTTTGATAGGGATTGCATTGACTTTTGGTAGTATGGTCATTTTCACAGTATTAATTGTTCCAATCCATGAACATGGAATGTCTTTCCACTATTGTAATCTCTTCAATTTCTTTCACCAGTGTTTTATAGACTGGCTTGTAGAGATCTTTCATTTCCTTGATTAAATTTCTTCCTAGGTAATTTTTGGTGGCTATTGAAAATGGGATTGCTTTCAAGATTTCTGTTTCTGCTAGTTTGTTGTTGTATAGAAAGACCATAAATTTTCATATGTTAATTTCATATCCTGCAACTTTACTTAATTTATCATCAGTTAGTTCTAAGAGTTTTTTGGTTGAGCTTTTAGTGTTTTTCTATATATAACATCATGTCTGCAAACAAGATCTATTTGATTTCCTTCTGTCCAGTTTGGATGCCCATCTTTTTTTTCTGTTTTGTTTTGTTTTGGGGTGTTTTTTTTTTGCTTTTTTTTTTTCTTTTGAAACAGGGTCTCACTTTTTCACCCAGGCTAGAGTGCAGTGGCATGATCACAGTTCACTGTAGCTCAACCTCCCAGGCTCAAGCAATCCTCTCACCTCAGCTTCCCAAGTAGTTGGAACTACAGGTATGTGCCATCAAGCCAAGTTAGTTTTTTTATTTTAAGTAGAGACGGGTTTCACCATGTTGCCCAGCCTGGTCTTGAACACCTGAGCTCAAGCGATCCACCTCCCTCGGCCTCCAAAGTGCGGAGTTTACAGGCATAAGCCACCATGACCAGTCTGGATGCCCCTTATTTCTTTTCTTGCCTGATTGCCCTGCTCAGACTTCCAAGAGTGGGGAGAGTGGGCATCCTTGTCTTATTTCAGTTCTTAAAGGAACCCAATCAGTATAATTTAGCTGTGAGTTCATCAGGTATGGCCTTTATTGTGTTGAGGTATACTCTTCTATGCCCACTTTCTTGAGAGGTTTTATTATAAAGGGATTTTGAATTTTATCAAATATTTTTTCAGCATCTATTGAAATGATCATATAGTTTTTGGTACTTCATTCTATTGATGTGATGTATCATGTTTATTTTGCATATGTTGAATTATCTTTGCATTCATTCCACTTGACCATGTGAATGATCTTTTTAATGTGCTAATGGATGTGGTTTGCTAGTATTTTCGTGGGGATTTTTTCATTTCTTTTCAATGGGGATATTGGCCTACCGTTTTCCTCTTTGTTGTGTCTTTGTCAGTTTTGGTATCAGGGTGATGCTGGCCCCCTCAGATGAATGAAGAATTTCCTCCTCTTTAATTTTCTGGAAGATTTTGACAATCTGTTCTTTAAATGTTTGATAAAACTCAGCAGTGAAGCCATTTTAGGGCTGGGATTTTCTTAGATGAGAGATTTTTTTATTACTGATTCGATCTCATTATTCATTACTGGTTTGTTTAGGTTTTCTATTTCTTCCTGATCCCATCTTAATAGGATATATGTGTCCAGAAATTTATCCATATCTGCTAGGTTTTCCAATTTGTTGGCACATAGTGTTCATAGTAGTGTTTAATGATCCTTTTTGTTTCTGAGGTATCAGTTTTAATTTCTTAATTTTCATTTTTTATTTACTTGGTCTTTTCACTGTTCTCTTAATCTAGCTAATGGCTTGTCAGTTTTGCTTATCTTTTAAAAACAAACCAAACTTTTGTTAATCTTTTGTAATTTTTTTAGTCTCAAATTCCTTTATTTCTGCTTTATCTTTATTCTTTCTCTTCCTCTATTAATTTTGGTTTGGTTCATTCCTGCTTTTCTAGTTCCTTGAGATGCATTGTTATTTTTTTATCTGAAATCTTTCCAGTTTTTTCATGTAGGTGTTTATTGCTATAAACTTCCCTCTTAGCACTTCTTTTGCTGTATCCCATGTTTTGGTATGTTGTGCTTCTCTTTTCATTTATTTCAAGAAATTTTTTAAAATTTCTTCATTGACTCATTGGTCATTCGAAAATGTGGTGTTGGCCAGGTGATATGGTTCATGCTTGTAATTCTAGCACTTTGGGAGACTCAGGTGGATGGACTGCTTGAGCCCAGGAGTTTGAGACCAACCAGGGCAACATGGCAAAAATCCATCTCTACAAAAACTGCAAGAAGTTAGTTGGGTGTGGCAGTGTGCACCTGTAGTCCTAACTACTTGGGAGGTTGACGTGGGAGAATCACCTGAACCCAGGAGATCAAGTCTGCAGTGAGTTGTGATCATGCCACTGCACTCCAGCCTAGGTGACAGAGTGAAACCCTGTCTCAAAGAAAAAAAAAGGTGGGGGGCAGTGTTGTTTAATTTCCAAGTATTTGTACAATTTTGACAGTTCCTCTTGTTATTAATTTTCAGTCTTATTTCATTGTGGTCAGAAATGATACTTGATATTATTTCAATTCTTTTAAATTTCTTGAAACTTGTTTTGTGGCTTAATATGTGGTTGATCCTGGAGAACATTCCATGTGCTGATGAGAAAAATGTGTACTCTACAGCTAGTGGATAAAAATGTTCTGTAAAAATCTGTTAGGTTCATTTGATCTAAAGTGCAGTTTAAATGTAATGCTTCTTTGTAGATATTCTGTCTAGATTATTTGTCCAATATTGACAATAGGTGTTGAATCCCCAACTATTATTGTATTGAAGTCCATTTCTCCCTTTAGATTTATTAACACTTGTTTTATATACCTGGGTGATCCAGTGTTGGGTGCAGATACATGTACAATTGTTATATACTCTTGCTAAATTCAACCCTTTATTGTTATATAATAACCTTGTCTCTTTTTGCACCTTTTGACTTAAAGTCTGTTTAATCTGATATAAGTACATAGCAATTCCTGCTCACTTTTGTTTTCTGTTTGTATGGAATAATTTTTTTTCATTATTTCACTTCAGTCTATATGTGTCTTTATAGGTGAAATGAGTTTCTTGTAGGTGGCATATACCTGGGTCATTTTTCTTTCTTAAATCCAGTTAGCCAATCTATATATTTTAAGTGGGGAATTTAATTTATTTACATTTAAGGTTATTATTGATATGTGAGGTCTTACTCATGTCATATTGTTAATTATTTTCTGGTTGTTTTGTACATCCTTTGTTCCTTTCTTATTGTTCATCATTGCAGTTTGATGGTTTTCTATAGTGACAAAGTTTGATTCTTTTCTCTTTCTCCTTTCTGTATTTGCTCTACCAGTGAATTTTGTACTTTTGCATGTTTTTTTGAGGGCAATTATTGTATTTTCTCTTCTAGATGCCATACTCCCTGGAGCATTTTATGTAAGGCTGATCTAGTATTGATGAATTTTCTCAGTTTTTGCTTCTTTGGGAAAAACTTTATGTTGCCCTCATTTCTGAAGAATAGGTTTGCTGGGTATAGTATTCTTGGATGGCAATTTTTTTTTCATTACTTTGAATATATCATCTCATTTTCTCTTGGCCTATAAAGTTTCTGCTGAGAAATCTGCTGTTAGTCTAATAGGGATTCCTTTGTATGTGACTTGATGCTTTTCTCTTGCTGTTCTTAGAATTCTCTTTCTGTCTCTGACTTTTGACAGTTTGACTATGAAGTGTCTTGGTGAGGACCTTTTTGAATTGAATCTATTTAGGAACTTTTGAGGTTCCTGGATTGGGATGTTCATATCTCTCCCCAGATGGGAAGTTTTCATCTATTATTTTATTAAATAGGTTTTCTTTTTTTTCATTTGCTCCTTCTTCTGAGGCATAAATGAACTTTTCTATGCCCT
Source organism: Theropithecus gelada (assembly GCF_003255815.1). Taxonomy (NCBI): domain Eukaryota; kingdom Metazoa; phylum Chordata; class Mammalia; order Primates; family Cercopithecidae; genus Theropithecus; species Theropithecus gelada. Next base: position 166,240,708 of record NC_037672.1, on the reverse strand, counting down.
TTTCTATCTCTTCTTCTTCTGGACCTCTCATATTATGAACATTTGTTCACTTAATGCTATCCCATAAGTCTTATAGTCTTTCATCACCCTTTTTCATTCTCATTTCTTTTGTTTTCTCTAGCTGGGTATTTCAAATGACCTATTTGCAAGATCAGAGATTCTTCTGCTTGATCAAATCTGCTGTTGAAGCTCTCTAAACATATTTTTTATTTCATTCATTGAATTCTTCAGCTGCAGAATTTATGCTTAGGACTTGTTAATGATAGAAATGTATCTCTTTGTTGGATTTCTCATTCATATCATGAATTATTTTCCTGATTTCATTGAATTGCCTACCTGTATTTTCTTGTATCTCATTGAGTTTCCTTAATATCATCATTTTGAATTCTTTTTCTGAGAATTCACGAGTTTCCTTTTCAGTGGGGTCTGTTGCTATAGAATTATGCTCCTTTGGTGGTGTCATATTTCCTTGCTTTTTCATGTTTCTTGTGTCCCTGCATTTATTTATGTGCACATGATGGAACAATCACCTCTTCCAAACTTTCTAAAGTGGCTTTCTTACAGAAGGACTTGCAACTGTAATTGTGTCTTAGCATGCTGGTTGAAGGAAGGGTGTTGAAACTTTCTTTCTAGAGTGCATTCTAGGTATGGTGATATGATCTCCATGAAATTTCTTTGGCTGTGTTCAGTATGAGCAATAGCTATGGATTAAACTGTGACTTAAACCTCAGTGACTTAAACTGTAGAAGTCTGAAGTAACACCAGCGGTGGCATCAGTTGTTAATGTCCTTTGCAGCAAGGGCTTTTGGGCTCCCCTTATATTTATTTTCCCCACAATAGGAGGACTTAGGTGAGAAGAGACCTCCTGTTGTCACGTCTGACACATCCTACAAGCAGTTACAATGGTGCTGGGTTCCAGGTTTCAGGTGCAAATGTTTGGAGTGGCTCTGGGGCAGAGGCCTGGGTTCAGGGTCTTGCAAAGCTATGTGGCAACTGAGTTTGGGGGTACAGATTTTTTCTCTGTGGTAAGGTTGAATATAGGTTGCACACTGAGCAAGTGTCTGTGACTCTCAGGCACTCCCTAGGAGCTTGGGTCCAGAGGGTCAAGTTGTAGCTGTGCTTCTATTCCAGAGGTGCAGGGCACAGCACTGGCCTGACACCAGGGAAAAAGGGATACTCCAAAGGTTTGAGACCAGGGTACAGGGTGTGGCTGTAATTCAGAAGTCTAAACCAATAAGGCTCATGGGCAACCTAGGTCCTTAAGGATGAGGGACCATGTAGCAGTGATCCTAGATCCTGGGATAGTGGGGCTCAGCAGTATCTCAGACACTTTGAGGCTGGGTGCAGCAGTAGCAAGTACCCCAGAATGCATGAGGACAGCTGTTTTTTAGGCCCCAGAGGGCAGGGAGCAGCACAGTGATGGCTCCACTCACCAGGGAGAGGGGTATCTTAGCAGCTCAGAGTCTAGAGCCCTAGTTCCTCTCTAAGGAAGCAGGTTATTAGAGATTTTTGGCCTGTAGGACAAAGTGTCTCAGCTGAGCCACTGCTCTGTTTCCCTGGGAGACAGGGTACTATATCAACTCAGCCCTGGACTATACAGCTACTCAACTTGGCCAAGGCACCAATTCCCAAGGGGATGATGTGCCATTTCAGCTTAGACCTGGGGGACATGACTGTTCTGGGTGGCCCCTACACCATTTTCCTAGGATGTAGACCTCCACCAAAGCACTGTTTCCTCAGAAAGCGGTGCACAGTTTCAGCCCAGGCCCTAGGGTTAGGACATCGCCAGAGCCGAGAGTGGTAGATGGAACCATTCTTCCAAAGTATCATTTCCCCCAGAGAGTGTGCACAGCTTCTGTTCTGGCCTGAGGGAGTAAAGGAAGGAGGAGTAAGTGGAGCAGTTCCACTGCTGCCTGACCCCAGAGGGAAAGGGGAAACAGTTGTTCATGGCTTCTCTTAGTGCCAAGCTATTGTGGCACCTGAGTTTTGGGGTACAAGTTTTCTCTCTGTGTTAGAGTTGACTGTAGGTTGCATACTGAAGCACTCTCTAAGAGCTTGGGTCAAGGAGGGTAAGGTTGGCTGTGATTCTACTCCAGGGCGGGCAGGGCACAGTCTTGGCCTGACTCCACAGAAGAAGGGATACTCCAAAGGTTTGAGACCTGGGCTCAGGGTATCGCCATGCAAGCCGCAGGAGGTGGGGCACAGTGTGAGGACTGCAGGGAACCCCAGTGATGAGAACAGTAGGTCTCAAAGGTGTTGATGGTGACTTCTTTAATCTCCTTGCCATAGGGAGAAGTTCTTCCTGGTTCCCAGCTGATACCAGCTAGGGGATGAGGTGCTGGAAGCCTGCTGTTTCCTTCTGTTCTCTGTGTGCCTGTCCTGAGTTTCTGTGCTCATCAGGGTTTCTGTTAAATCCTTTGATGTACTCTGTCACACTCCCTTGGTTATTTTTGTTAAAATGTAGTAGCTCATTCATTATTTGGGCTGTCTGTGTCAAGGAGATGAGAAAAAGGGACTTCCAGTTGGTAATATTGCTAATGTCATTATTATTTCAAAAGGTTAATTTTCTACTTTTTTCATTGTTACCTTCCTTCTAAAGTAAAATCAGAACCAAATTAGTAGAGATATCTTTTTTCTCTGGCTGCCTTTAAGAATTTGTCTTTATCACTGATTTTTAAAAAATTTTATGATTATTTGTCCTAGTGTCATTTTCTGCATGTTTCTCGTACTTGGGATTTGGATCTGTGGGCTCACAGTTGTCATCAAATTTGGAAACTTTGTGGCCATTATTTGTTTATTGTGACAAAAAATACAAGCATAGAATTTACCATTTTAATCATTTTTAAGTGTTCAGTTCAGTGGCGTTAGGTATGCTTATGTTGTTGTGTACCATCACTACCATCCGTCTCCAGAACTTTTGTGATCTTCTCAACTGAAACTCCAAATCCATTAAACGATAACTTCCCACCCACTCCCAACCCCTAGCAGGTACCATTCTACTTTTTGTTTCTATTAATTGGCTATTATTTTTTTTTATTTGTATTACTATGTTTTGAGATGGAGTCTCACTCTGGCACCCAGGCTGGAGTGCAGTGGTATGATGCTGGCTTACTGCAGCCTCCGCCTCCCTGGTTCAAGAGATTCTCTTGCCTCAGTCTCCTAAGTAGCTGGGATTACAGACATGCCACCACACCTGGCTAGTCTTTGTATTTTTAGTAGAGAGGGGGTTTCACCATGTTGGCCAGGCTGTTCTTGAACTCTCAACCTCAAATGATCCACCCGTCTCCGCCTCCCAAACTGCTGGGATTACAGGCATGAGCCACGGCACCCAGCCATGGAGTGGCTATTTCTTAAAATATTTTTCTTTCCCAATCCCTCTCCCCTCTTTCTGAGACTTCGATTATACGTGCACTAGGCCAGTTGAAGCTGGAGCTGTCTCTCTGTGAGGCTCTTTCCTCTCTGATACTTTGTCCTGTGAGACCTGGCCTCGATGGCCTCTTTAGACTCTCAGATTCATTTCAAGTCAGCAAGGCTGCGGGGCCCCACCAGGGTTGCCTTTGCCTGTGATTCAGCCTGAAATGTTTCTCTAGCCGTTAAGCTGAGACAAATTGTAGGCTTCACTTTGTTCCTATCTTTTGGAGATCATCATCCTCTATTACCTCATGTCCAGTGTCTGAAAATCATTGTTTCATATGTTTTATCTAATTATTAGTTGTTTTATGCAAGAGGGTATATCCAATCCCTGTTACCCCTGCTTTAAAACTTGTACTTACCTGACTTTTGAATTTGGATGCTTATTTCATTAATCTTTTTTGTTTTTTTGTTTTTTTTTTTTTTTGAGACGGAGTCTCGCTCTGTCGCCCAGGCTGGAGTGCAGTGGCCGGATCTCAGCTCACTGCAAGCTCTGCCTCCCGGGTTTACGCTATTCTCCTGCCTCAGCCTCCCGAGTAGCTGGGACTACAGGCGCCTGCCACCTCGCCCTATTTCATTAATCTTAAGTCTCCCTGTTTTCTATTAAATCCTACAAGGATATGCATTTCCAAGTACTCCTGTAGTTGCTTTCTTCAAGTTTTGTATTATTTTTGTTATTGTTCAACTTTCATTGTTTTCCAACTTCCCTTATGATTTCTTCTTTGACCTATGTATTATATACAATTGTGTTTTTAAGTTTCCAAACTTTTTTAGGACTATTTTATTTTGTTATGCTATGGTCAAATAATATAGTCTATAGGCTGGAGTCAATTGGCACAATCATGGCTCACTGCAGCCTCAAATTCCTAGACTCAGGCAATCCTCCCACCTCAGCCTCTCAAGTAGCTGGGTATACAGGTGTGCATGACCATGTCCAGCTAACTTTTAAATTTTTCCTAGAGACAGAGTCTTGCTTTGCTGCCCAGCCTAGTCTTAAACTCCTGACCTCAAACAGTCCTCCCACCTTGGCCTTCCAAAGTGCTAGGATTACAGGCGTGAACCACTGTGCCTGGCCTCCATTAGTAAACTTTCACTTTAGTATTATTTAACTGTTATTTATTGATTTTTGTTGACTTTTCATCAATTGCTAGGAAATATATGTCACAATATCCCATTATGATAATAAATTTATGCATTTTTCCTTGTAGCTTTGTCCATTTTTGCTTTATATATTTTGAAGCAATCTTTTTTTTTAGCGGGGAGGTAGGTGGATGCAGTCTCTCTCGTCATCCAGGCTAGAGTACAATGGCGCGATTTCGGCTCACTGCCTCCCGGGTTCAAGCAATTCTCTTCCTCAGCCTCCCAAGTACCTGGGATTACAGGTGCCCCACTGTCCCCTACACCCCCAGCTAATTTTTGTATTTTTAGTAGAGATGGGGTTTCACCATGTTGGTCAAGTTGGTCTCGAACTCCTGACATCAGGTGATTTACCCACCTCAGCCTCCCAAAGTGCTGGGATTACAGGAGTAAGCCCCCGTGCCTGGCCTTGAAGCAATCTTATTAGGCTATATATCATTTTTATAAATTGAAACTTTTATAATATAGTAATTTTCTTTTGATAACTATAAGGAAAAAGGCATATCTAAACTTAAAAAACGTGAGTTAACTGTAACGTAAAAAGCATTTCTAGAGTTAATTCTTCCATCAGTGTTGTCTCATTGGTGTATTCGAGCTGCCTCATTCCAACCTGTGAGATCTGATTGTTAAAATATTCAGGACTTTCATGAGCTTATTGTTAAACCGTTGATAACCTAACCTCAAACAGGATGAGAATAATTACATTATAGTGTTTGGTGAATGCTAGAAATCAGGGCTTTAATTTTTTTTTTTTTTCTGAAAGCCAGTTTATCAGCATACCACTGAATCTAAGCTATTCTTTAAACCTTCTATTGAATTTTTTCTCCTTTAAGTAAAATTGTAATTTAAATATAAACATACATACAGAAAAGTGTCCAACTATAATTGCTCAATTACTTTTCTTTTTCAATTTTCTTTCTTTTTTTTTTTTTTTTTGAGACAGAGTCTCACTCTGTTGCCAGGCTAGAGTGCAGTGGCTGCGATCTCGGCTCACTGCAACCTCCGCCTCTTGGGTTCAAGCGATTCTCCTGCCTCAGCCTCCCAACAGCTGGGACTACAGGCACGTACCACCATGCCCAGCTAATTTTTTGTGGTTTTGGTAGAGACAGCGTTTCACTATCTTAGCCAGAATAGTCTCGATCTCCTGACCGCTTGATCTGCCCGCCTTAGCCTCCCAAAGTGCTGGGATTACAGGCATGAGCCATTGTGCCCAGCCTTGTTTTCAACTTTTAAGTTCCGGGGTGTACCCTGGAACTTATATACTCAACTTATATACTCAACAGATATTCATACATCTGTCCACCAAAAGACATGTAGAAAAGCATTTGCTACAGCTCTATTCAAAAAATCAAAAAATTGTAAGTAGCCCAACTGTCTGTCAACAGCAGAATAGATAAGTAAATTGTGGAATATTTTAATAATGAAATACATTAATGAGAATGAACAAAGTAAACAAAATTACAATTTTACTTAAAGGAGAAAAAATTCAATAGAGGTTTGAAGAATAGCTTAAATTCAGTGGTGTGATGATAAACCGTGCAGGATGTACAGGCTTGTTACATTGGTAAACTTGTGTTATGGTGGTTTGCTGCACAGAACAGCCCATCAACTAGGTATTAAGCCCAGCATCCATTAGCTATTCTTCCTGATGCTCTCTGTCCCCCACTGAACCCCCTTTCACAGGCCCCAGTGTGTGTTGTTACCCTCCATGTATCCACGTGTTCTACTTTTCAAAGAGAGAATATACTCATGTAGCCAGCATATGGATAAAGAAAGAGAACATTACTAGCGCTCCAGAAGTTCTATTCTAGCATCACTCCTCAAGGATAACTCTATCTTTTCTTCTAACATGATAGATTTGTTTTGAGCTATATATCAATGGAATTATATTACATGAATGTTTTTGTGTTTGGCTCTTTTGCCTGATGTGGTGTTTGTGATATTCGGCCATGTTGTTGCACTTAGTGTCATTTGTTTACTTTGTTCATTCTCATTAATGTATTTCATTATTACAATATTCCACAATTTACTTATCTATTCTGCTGTTGACAGACAGTTGGGCTACTTACAATTTTTTGATATTTTGAACAGAGCTGTAGCAAATGCTTTTCTACATGTCTTTTGGTGGACAGATGTATGAATTTCTGTTGAGTATATATCTAGAAATGGAATTTTTGAGTCTTAAGATATGCATATGTTCAACTTTAGTAGACAATGTTAAGCAGTTTTCCAAAGTGGTTGTACCAATCTCACACTCCCTGCAGTACTGTAGGAATATTCCAGTTGCTCCACATTTCTGTCAATACTTGGTTGCAATTAGCTTTTTATTTCAATTATTATATTCTTTACATACAAAACTTCTACTTTTCTTTCTAAAATTTCCACTCCCATTTCAAATATGTTTGGAAGTTGAAAGATGTCTATGAACTGAAGACAGAGAATTTGTGTGTGAGACTCAAGAAAAAGTCATAATTGTTAATAGCTGTATAGGCAGTCTTGATTCTACTATTATGATTGATGATAAAATGTAATTATATACACATGCATATTTTGGGTATAAAAGTTGATTTGCTGAAGACTTTCTATCCTCAGAGATGACCACAATAGATTGATGGTTCATTTCCTCATTATATTTTTGATTTAATGAAAAAGGTACAGGCATACCTACACAAATATGATAGACACATATAGGTATATTGAATAATCAAAGGAAGAATTTTAATAGAGAATTGAACTTGAAATTATGTTTTTGAAAATTTCACACAACTTGTTCAACAAATATTTGAGTGTTATTACGTGCCGGGCCCTGTTTTAGGCATTGGCGCAGTGGTAACATGATGAGCCAAGTGCTACTCTTTGGAGCTTAACTTCTAGTGGGGGCATCGGAGGATAAGCAAATAAACAAAAATATGTAATATAATGATTTCAGATGTCTATAATCTTATTAAGAAAAATGACAAAAAATAAATGATAACTCATAAGAATTAATAAAGCTTGCCAGAAGAGAATTGCTAAGTTAAAAAGATTATTCTAAACGGGGCAGAGAATTTGTTTTCCAATGTAAAGAACTGTAGGCACATGAAAATGGAGGTTGGTTGGGAAAGGGGAGAATCAAGAGTCGGCCTGAGGGAGGCAGAATGTTTGGGTGGAGGACTAGCGGAAGACAAAAATAGGTGGGTAAAAGATTGAAGACAACAGGCCGGGGCACCGTGGCTCATGCCTGTGATCCCAGCACTTTAGGAGGCCGAGGCGGGCGTATCGCAGGGTCAGGAGTTCCAGACCAGCCTGGCCAACGTGGTGAAACTCCACCTCTACTAAAAATACAAAAATTAGCTGGGCGTGGTGGTGCGCGCCTGTAATCCCAGCTACTCAGAAGGCTAAGGCAGGAGAATCACTTGAACCCAGGAGGCGGAGGTTGCAGTGAGCCGAGATTATGCCACTGCCACAGAGATTCTGTCTCAAAAAAAAAAAAAAAAAAAAAAATTGAAGATAACAAAAAGTTAATAGAGATGATACAGTTTTCGAACAAGACAATCAGTCTCATTAAATAGCCCCTCCTTGGAGAGGAATATAAAGTATCTGCCATAGAACTAGCTTTTCTGTTCAGTGAAGTTACATGTAACTGTGTCGATGAGTGCTTCCTGAGCTGTGTGTACCACTGAGATACATGGCCAAGATATTTTGTGAGTAAAACGAGGAACATTTTTTCTTGTTTAGCAAGGCAGGGAGATGGGGTTGGGAAGTGTTTTTAGTTCCTTAAATCAAGGTCCTCAGAAGCAAATACTGAGACCAGGATTTGTAGGCCAGGGATTTATTAAGAAAGTGTCCACAGGCGAGACTGGTATGGAGAAAGGTGGGGGTAGGACAGGGAAAGGTGAAATCTAAGGCAAAGTTTTGCAAAGGGGAGGAGCTTCGTCCTGCTCTCCCAGGGGAACTCCCCCAATCCCAAGGTAAGGGAGCTAGGTTTTCACATTCCCATACCTGACAGGCATTGGTTAAATGCCACCTCCGGAACTTAAATTCTCAGGTACTGGGGCTCTGCGGGTGTAGGCAAAGCGGCCCCATTAGCTGAAATACAGTTGGTCAAAGAAAAGTCACGAGTGTTGACTATGGGAAGCAAAAGCCCACTGAAACTGAGAGAGGACACAGCATGTTAAAAAGTGATCTGCAGGCAACATTGCTCACTGCAAATATTGTTAGAGAAATGTAATTAGCCCATCACAGACAAGTTAATGTTTTTGTTTTGTTTTCTTTTGTTTTGAGACAGAACGTTGCTCTGTAGCCCAGGCTGGAGTGCAGTGGCGTGGTCTCAGCTCACTGCAACCTCCGCCTCCTGGGTTCAAGCGATTCTCCTGCCTCAGCCTCCCGAGTAGCTGGGATTACAGGTGCCTGCCACCATGCCCGGCTAATTTTTGTATTTTTAGTAGAGATAAGGTTTCACCATGTTGGCCAGGCTGGTCTCGAACTCTTGACACTTCAGGTGATCCACCCACCTCAGCCTCCCAAAGTGCTAGGATTACAGGCATGAGCCACTGTGGCCGGCCCAATTAATTTTTTAAAAGAGTCATCTTAAAAAATCGTATTAAGTAAACAGTGCTATAAATAATATGTAGATATATAAAAATTATTAAATTCATACAAAGATGGCTGAAGGTTGGTACCTGCCGGTTGGGGTGTTTGTTTTCATTTATATGCCATATCAGGAGTTGAGTTTCCATTCAGTGATGGCCACTTTAATCTTTGCCATTCTCCATTCCCTCCTCCCATCCCAAGACAGTGTTCATTCCTCCTTTTTCTGGAAACCCCTCAACGCTTTATATGTACCGCAAACTTCTGCACTTCCTATATTGCATCAAAATGATTGAGTTGATATTTCTTCCCTAAAGGCTTTGTGACGTTCTCAGAGCCAGGACCGTGTCTCACTCATCTCGGCATCTCTAGTGAGTGTCCGGTGCAGGGCCTATTCAATCAATGTTTATTGAATTGGATGGATAAAGAAATCCATTACAGCCTGTGGAAATTCTAGAACCTAAAATTTATCTTAAGTATAAAGTTTGTATCTTTTATTAATGAGACACAAGCAATTAAAATGATAAACCCCCTCTAGCATTCCAATAAAAGTTATTGAGCCTCATCTGATAACTTCTACATTTGGCACAGAAAGGTTCTCACCTGCAAATGGAAATGTAAAACTTTAGTTGAGAAAAGCTTTCTTGATTAAGAGCACTTGATTAAAAAGAGCTCATTAATAAAGAACAATACTATTTTTATAAGGACTAAGCTCTTTTTATCTTGCCTTGCTTTCGTTTCACGCTTCAACAAACAGCACCTTTTGGCAGTCACGGCTCCTTGTACTGCCAAATGCAGTTTCATGACTCTGGTTTTGCCCTTCCTTGACGTCACTCTGAAAGAGGTCATCAGCTAATTAGCTGCATAAACTGGCGGCCATTATTGTTTCCAAGCCCCAAGTTGTGCAGTCTGATGGAATCACAATGACGTATTTGAATTGATTCTTTTTTCTTGATGGCACAAAAATGCTTCTTAGAACGTTGAAACTTAGGACACTTATAATGGAATGCACCTGATTAAAGGTGACCTATAGATATTCAGGAGAGCAGAAAAAACTCGCTTAGACAGAATGAATACTTTTGGCTTTTTCTCCAAATTAGATCTGGAAAAAGTTTCTGTTTTTCAGATTTTAGCTTCTCACTCTCCAACTTCCATCTCCCAATAATATTATCTGCCATTCTTCAAAATGCTGTCTGGCTACTGTTTCTTCTCACAAAAGTAGAATCTCTCTTCTGGGCTCCTTTACTCACATCTCTTTAACTTTTTTCTCTGAATAGTCAGCACCTTTATTCTTACCCTTGCTTGCTCAAACCCCAACCCAAGACCTCAACTCAAAAGGTCTTGCATGTCCTGTTTTCTGTTTGTAAGGACGGACCATGTTTCTGTTTTCCAAAGTGATATTTACTCAGTTTGAAATCTGTCATTTAGATCTATGTATATCTGTTAATGGTCAATCTTTCTCAAATTTTCTTAAACTTACTGAAAGAAGCAACTGTGTGTAGATTTCATTCGTTGTGGCACACTAGCAGGGGAAGGCTCATAGAAGACGGAGGGTTGGTTTTGAAGGGCCCTGGAATTACAGTGTAAGTATTTTAGGTCTTATTCCCTTCTCCATTCCTCTGCCTGAGAATGAATTTTCAATGCAGAACTTTTTTTAACATTGAAGATGTAAAACTTAGGGTCAACTATTTCATTATGTTAGCCAAAGGCTGTTACAAAATACAATATAGTCTTTAAAAAAAGTAATACAATACAGAATAAAGACTTGAATTGTGACCATAGAACTTTGTAATGGAATTCTGAAGTTTATTTGAAATATATGCTCACCTAATCAAAACATCAAAAGGAATAACACACTAAGTTGTGAATTCTGAAATTGGGAAAGGGACTATACTTAGTTCCCTTTTGTTTTCCCAGGGTATCCAGCATGAAGCTTCAGAAACTTGTTAAAGCTTTATCAATATTCTTGAGTCACAAATAAGAGGCTTATTTGGATCACAGACTTTTACATAAAACAGTAATATGCCCTGAGAAAATCCCTTGACTGATGAAATTTGCTCCAGAGAGAAGTGAGTTCTAGCCTGGAAACCTAGCTCAAGTTACCTCGTAGGCTACACGTCTGTAAAATGGGACTGCCTCAAACTATTGTTGAAGTTAAGCAAGATACCTAAAATGTCTTGCGTAGTCTCTGATCCATAACAAGCACTCAATGTTCGTAAGTTTCCCTTTTTCTTCTTTCACATTTTATCTTGAACAATCCCAGTGCACATGTGACATGCCTGCATATACATGAGCAAAAGATAGGACAGTGGAAGACATACCCTAACTCAGGCACTCCAAACCTAGCTACTTACTGCACCAAAAATCCTGCCACCCCTCTTTGTTGAGATTTGTGCTGGTTTTATTACACTATACCCTATTAGTTAAAGACCTCTGGGAAAATTATGATCTGGTCTTAACAGTAGAAATAGATACATTTCTCACAAGCAACTAGTTTGTGTTTTAACTGTGTGTTGTGTAATTGATCACATTTCTACCTGTTGGCTAGTAGGAAGCTTATAATCAAATGTATTGCTTCATGTTTAGCAACTATATAGGACATCATTGTAAATGTTCTGGCATTAATTTTACTCCTGGCTTTATTTTATATCTCTGTCAATGTTTTCTCCTTTGTAATACATTTTTATCTACATTTAATGTGATTTTGGTATATTGTATATTTCTGTATAAGCTGACTGAAATCTTATGAAATAGACTAGGAAATACATATACATGCAAATATGTATGTGTGCACAAGTATAGTATTAGTTCATTTTTACACTGCTATAAAGATATTACCCAAGACTAGGTAATTTATAAACAAAGGAGGTTTAATTGACTCACAGTTTTACATGGCTGGGGAGGCCTCAGGGAACTTACAATCATGGCAGAAGGGGAAGCAGGCATGTCTTACATGGCAGCAGGTGAGAGAGCGCATGTGAAGGGGGAACTATCAAACACTTATAAAGCCATCAGATCTTGTGAGAACTCACTCACCATCCTGAGAACAGCATATGGAAAGCCACCCCCATGATTTAATCACCTCCCACCTGGTCTCTCCCTTGATAGGGGGATTGCAATTTGAAATGAGATTTGGGTGGGGACACAGAGCCAAACCATATATTTTTTTATATATATACACATCTAAACATATATATGTGCATTAATGTCTCATATGTATATATGTGTATATATGTACACATACATGTATACCTGTATATATACATATACATGCATGTATATATGTGTGTATATATGTACACATGTACACATGTGTGTGTACATATATACACATATGCATATGTGTGTGTGTGTGTGTATATATATATATAGAGAGAGAGAGAAACAAAGAGGGAGACTTTCATGGCCACAAACATTGGTTGGAAAAGGAAGTTAAAAACAAAAGACCAAAGCACCTTGTCCATTTCCTTTGACAAAACAAAATAATGGAGGATTTCCCTGTTCTCTGTGCTGTTTTACCCTGAAAAGTATGCTCATCGAAGTTATTGCTATAGCCTTACTATGCTGGGTTTTTTTTATTACAAGTAGAAAAGGAATTTATTTAAAGGATATTGGGAAGGTCGTGAAATCAGCAGGAGTGTTGGAAACCATATCTGAGACATCTTCAGGAATCTAGTTTAGCCAGGCAGCTAGAACTACAGTCTAAGTCACAGCAAAGAGCCAGTGCCAGGAGGATGCTTGCTGCTCTAAGCCCTGGATCCCTGTGCTAGAGCCATCACTCCACCAGCAGCAGTGTAGGACTGCTGCCCCTGCCATCTGTGGAAACAGGGTGTTGCTGCCACTGCTGCCAAAAGAATAAATTCTCCACAGCCTCCTTTTCTTTGTATCACTGTTTCTGATTCGAAGTTCTGGATGGAAGCCTCTCAGTGGCTGAGCTAGGTCATATGATGATTCTCAAGTTGCAAGGCAGCCTGGGAAAATGAGTGCTGGCTTTTTTCTCATCTTTCTCTGATCTGGTCTTTTCCATCTTTCTAGTCAAAAGGAGGAATCTGCTCCTTTCCACACTCAGTCAGTGGAGAATTTCCCAAACACAGACACAGGGTTCAGATCCTGGATAGGCAAAAGTCACACGCACGTTTTACCTCATACCTACATTTTTTAAAAGGATATTTAACCAAAATATACAACAAAAAACACATTTAACCTCTCCCTAGGGGGATATAAACCAAAGCCTTATCAGTCACTACAGACAGCTGTATTCCCCCTTGATACAGTTTGGATCTATGTCCCCACCCAAGTCTCGTGTTCAGTTGTAATCCCCAGTGTTGGAGGTGGGCCCTGGTAGGAGGTGGTGGGATCATGGGGGAGAGTTCTCATGAATGGTTTAGCACTATCCCCTTGATGCTGTTCTCATGATAGTGACTTCTCATGAGATCTGGGTGTTTAAAAGTGTGTAGCACCTCCCCCTTCTCTCTCGGTCCTGCTCCTGCTCACATAAGACGCCTGCTCTGGCTTTGCCTTCTGCCGTGAGTAAAACCTCCCCAAGGCCTCTTCAGAAGCAGATGCTGCCATGTTTCCTATGCAGCTTATGGACCCATTACCCATTCTCAGGTATTTCTTTATAGCAGTACAAGAATGAACTAATACACCTCTCTAGTTTGGGTAAAATCTTGACCATAGTCTACAATCTATTTAAGTTTCACTATGACTAACACACCCTATGTAAAATAAAGCAGAAAAGGAAGAAAGAAATTTCAATTTAATTGAAACATATAAACATATATTCTTGCAGAAAGAAAAGAAGTGCTATTCATTTTATGTATTCTACAGAAAAACTATCAATCAAGCTGGAGAAATGTTGATCCATATAGAATCTTTGTGTTCTATTAAAATGTACATACATAAAAACAAACTTTAAAACTTTTCCTGTAGTCCCAGCTACTGGGGAGGCTGAGGCAGGAGAATGGCATAAACCCGGGAGGCGGAGCTTGCAGTGAGCTGGGATCCAGCCACTGCACTCCAGCCTGGGCAACAGAGTGAGACTCTGTCTCAAAAAAACAAACAAACAACAAAAAAAAAAACTTTTCATTTCCTGGTTAAAATTTTAGTGATAACTCAAATATAGTTATAATTTATCAACAGAAACATAATTCTCAACTGCAGTTTGTTCTTAATAGAATGTTGTTTTATTGGGATTTATGAATTCATTATTCTTGTAGATGATTGTCCTGCCAGACCTCTATTGAGCTGGATAGGGATGGCACCATGTTCAAGAGGCCAAAGAAGAGACCTGGAGCCAGCAAACAGACACAAGGTTTACTGAGGTTTATTATTTTCTCTACAGGTTAAAGCTGGTGTGCACCATTGAGATAACACAATGTAGTCCAACACCTCCTATACTGATGAGATTAATAAGATGAATACAATGAGATTAGTTTCCCAAAGCCACATTGTTTGCATCAGCAACCATCATTACCCACAGATCTTGTCCTGTTGTAATCTTGGTCAGAGATGGTAACAGTTGAAGCAGGTTTGAGGACTACGAGGCACAATCCCTCTATAAAGAATCTTATCCTCTCACAGACCCGCTGTCTCCATGTCTGACAACTTCATTCTATGGAGAAGACTGTGGTGTTTTTGTTTTGTTTTGTTTTGAGACAGGCTCACTCTTGTTCAGGCTCCAGTGCAGCGGCTTGCTGCATCCTCCGCCTCCCGGGCCCAAGCAATCCGCTCGCCTCAGCCTCCCGAGTAGCTGGGACCACAGGTACTTGCCACTATGCCTGGCTACCTTTTCTGTATTTTTGGTAGAGACGTGGTTTCCCCCCATGTTGCCCGGACTGGTCTCACATTCCTGAGCTCAAGTGATACTCCCACCTCGGCCTCCCAAAGTGCTAGGATTACAGGTATGAGCCACTGCATTCAGCCTTTTTTTTAACTTTATTTCAACTTTCCCTTTTAAAGTCAAATACTGTGGTATCTACATTGGAAATTTATGGCCCAGTGATAACAATAACATTAATAATGTCTTATTTTTTAGAATACTTCAAATATTTTATCTCGAATCATTGAATTTTGGAGTGCAACAGTGACTTAGATATTCAGTCTTATGGTTCTCAATCTTGGCTGTTTAGTGTAATCACCCAGGGAGTTTAAAAACCACTGATGCTGATTAAACCCCACAGATTTCAATTTAATTGGTGTCAGGTGTGGTCAGGGCATTAGCGGTTTAAATGTCCCTAGATGGTTCTAATAGGCTGTCAGGTGTCTCTGATATCATCTAGCTACTACCTCACTCTCCTCCGCATTCGTTTTATAGATTAAGGGAGGCTGGGAGCGTGTGTGCCTTGCTCATAATCACCAGCTGATTAATCATATTTAGTTCAAAACATCAGTTTAGCCCCCTTTTCCTGATAAGGACCAGGACCAGTGGGTGAACTTCAGATTTTCACCAGCAGGACTGCCTCAGGCTAAATTGGGACAGTTGGCAGCACCTGTCCTTGGAGCTTCTAGAACTGCCACACAAGACAAGCCTCATTACTGAATCAAACCGTCTCTGTGAGGTTGGCATGAATTACCTCCAGTTCATAGGTGATGAAACTAGCATTGAGATAGGTTTTCATATGGTCACATAGTTATATTGGGAAACTTTTGAACAAAATCCTGCTATAATTACCTCTAAAGTACACCTAAATTATCTTATTTTTAGGAATAATATCCCTTGTCTTTGCACTTAAAACTTAATTGATTCCCAGCCTCACTCATAAAGTAAATGAAAGGAAACATTCTTAAAATAAAAAGAGAAATGTATTATTGTATGAAGGTATAAACACTGGCACCCTTGTGGCCGTCTCTGGTTAACAAGGTTTTTTAAAATGCCAGTAATTTATTTATCATGGCATTCATATAAGAGGATTTTTCTTATAGTAAAATCTCATAAGAAACATAAAATCTAATGGGAAATATTAATTGGCCTGAGTAAAATGCATGAGGTCATGTGTAAAAGGATCATAGACAAAAAACTGCGTTTGTCAATCCTATTCTGAGAGCAGGATGTAATTATGGTTTCACTGGGAAGGCTTGCCTGAGTAAGCGTTGACCAGTCAGCCTGCTGCATTTGGAATCCTGTTGGCAAAACTCCCCCGTCACCACCAGATGTGAACCCCCTGGCATTGAAGGGGGAGGGGTATTCAGAGGAACAATGACTCTGGTTGATGACAGGGGGGTGAGTGCATAGAAAAGGGCCATCCCTTGACTGCCTAATTCACAGTGACTCATGCTCTGACCTCTGAGGAAACAGTCGCATCTTTCACACTGTTTCTTCTAACATCTTTTTACTGGAAGCCTAATGGTTATTGAAAATGTTCCGCTGGGGGCACATTCTTCAGCTGTCTAGTCTCTCACCAGTTGCTGAGCAAACCCAGAAGCTGATGGGCATGCTTCTCTTTCAGCCCCTGCAGACGTCCCTGGCCATCCACCTGCGCCTGGACGGTCCCTGGGCCTGCTGTGTGGGCTCATTGTAATTCCTTAGAGTCTTGGAGATGTGACAAACTGCCCATAAAACCTGCTGCCCCACCCATTGCCTTTCTGCAGTAAAGGCGAAAGGAACAGGGGGTAAGAATTTTCTGTCCTTTTCACTGATGTTATTGATTTCCAGAATGTAACAAAAATATATCTGATAGATATATAAATATGTAGGTAGATAAATACTAGTTCTCACCCCTCCCATTTCTCTTTCCCTCTATCAGCAAATAAAAAAAGATTGAAAGAAAATACACCAAATTGGTAAACAGTGGTGAAGGTGATTTTTTTTCTACTTTGTTACTGTACATTCTACATATTCTATAAGGAAAATATATTTTACTTTTATTTATAAAAATAATATGTAAAATATATTTTACTTATATTTACAAACATAATATGTGAAATATATTTTACTTATATTTATGAAAATAATATGTGAAATATATTTTACTTATATTTACAAAAATAATTTGTAAAATATTTTTCTGGCATTGGTGTAAACCCTCCTATCTCTTTGGTCTGTGGCAGTCTAATTAGTTAAAGCACGGATTTACCTTAAAGCCAGGAAGATGGATTAAGATATTGCTGCTATGAGGGCCAGGTGCGGTGGCTCACGCCTGTAATCCCAGCACTTTGGGAGGCCGAAGCAGGTGGATCATGAGGTCAGAAGATCGAGACCATCCTGGCTAACATGGTGAAACCCCGTCTCTACTAAAAATACAAAAAATTAGCCGGGCGTGGGGTCGGGTGCCTGTAGTCCCAGCTACTCGGGAGGCTGAGGCAGGAGAATGGTGTGAACCCGGGAGGCGGAGCTTGTGGTGAGCCGAGATCCTGCCACTGCACTCCAGCCTGGGCGACAGAAGGAGACTCTGTCTCAAAAAAAAAAAAAGAGAAAAAAAGATATTGCTGCTGTGAAAAAGCAACATCTAGGATCCTGGTGGCAATGGAATGTTCTGTATCTTGGCTATATCCATGTCAATATCTTGGTTGTGACATTGTGCCATAGTTTTGCAAGATGTTACCATTGGGGAAACTGAGTAAAGCGTATATGGGATCTCCTGATTTATTTCTAACAATTACATGTGAATATACAGTTATCTCAAAATAAAAGATTTTCTTTTGTAAAAACCCATAAAAGATATTGCTCAGCTATTTATTAGGTGCACTAGTAGCAGAGAGGCTTCATCATTACCCATCTTAGAGTCATTCTGCAGGTGAATATTTGATATTCTCTCCTAATGATTTTGATAGTACAATTTTTGTTGCATTGTTAGGCCACAGAAATGTATTTCAAAATAACTGTGAGCACCTGGAAGAATAAAATGAAAATAAGCATTTTTGGGAGGCAGTTCTCTGTGGGTCTCCGGTGTGTCTGCACATCTTGTGAGGGAGACACTGACCGCCCTTTGATCTGGACTCTCTCTTCACGGAGGTTTGCTTAGTGAACAGCCTTAGGAGATAGAGTGTCTCTGTTTAGAGCAAAGGGCGGGTATGCTTGTTGTCCACTTAAAAATATATAGGTTTCCTAAGCTCAGGGTTTCTCTCCTAGAACACAACCCAAGGTGTCATCTGGACCTCTTTGTGTCACCCTGTAGGAATTGAGGATCAGGGAACCTGTGAAAAAATGCCGATACTCAGGCTACTTCTATTGCTGTAATAAATGGTCCCTTAGCATCCATGAAACTGTACCAGGCTAACCTGTTAACTTGCAAGTATGCTAAAATCTCAGACCCTTCACAGTTCTTGACAATTCTGGTGATGAGGACGGGAGGTTGACAGAAATGTGACTTATGGAACAGGAAGACGAGGGCCTTGTGAGTGAGATAAGGGGACCTAAGGGAAGCCCATGGGAGTTGGCAGAGGCATGTTGACTACATTTTGTGGTCAAGAGGGCAGTCAATGGTCTTCCACTTTATTGCCTGTTTATGAGGAGAAATTGGAAAGGTGGTTGTAGGCTGAACACCAGGAAGTAAATTCAAAGACAACGCCCCAACTACCTAGGTTGTTGCTAACTCCCCTCCAGATGGAGGACTTCCTTGCCAATCTGGCAGCAGCCTCAGGTCCACCTCATCATAACTACTAGTACCAAGATTTGTTGTGGGTGAGCAGAAGGTTCTTCTGCCTTTTAAAATAAATGATATCAGTCACACAGACATTGCCATCCAATGTGGAGCCCTTGAATGCCAAAAGCAATGCAAGTTCATTGGGTTGAGCAATGAGCCATGCTCTACGAAAGTAAATGCAAAGCTATGTTTAATGGACAGAGCCACTCTCTCCTTCATGACTCATTGCTTCCTCCTCCTCTACTTTAGTCTCAACCACTTTAATGAGAAAAACAATTAGGGGTGAAGCTGAGGTCTCCCTGGTCCACATCAGGCATCAAAGGTCCAAGTGTGCTGGAGATTTGAGGGGAAAGGAGAGACTTACAATTTTATGGCTCTATTAGATACAGGTCCCAAGTCACTGCCCTCTCTGGTCCTGTGGAAAAAGAGAATTCCCAACTTAACCAATGGAATTTGGGTAAGATTTGCAGTGGAGAAGGGAAGCTACAGTGGCCTTGTGCCAGAGCCCTTTGAACCAGTTTAAGGTGTGCTGTTGTGGACTCCACTGCTGAATGCATAATTATTATTAATGTTTTACATCCTTGTATTGTAACTGTCCAGAGGGGGTTCTCCTGATTCAGAAGAGCTACATTTAGAGACAAGTTAGTGAAACACATACATTGCTCTGTAGACCCCTCCCTGCACCCTCCAGGGTGCTCCAACAGAAACAATATAGATTCCCAAGGGGGAGAATAATCTTGATTAAGAATTTAAAGGCAGTAAGGATTGTATACAACAGGCCTGTATGGCCAGCAAAAAAGGCTAACAAGAGGCAGAGGCTTGCAGTAGATTATTGCCCACTGAATTCAGTTGTTGATTCCATATCCCAGCTGTTCCAGACATTGTAACTGTAATTGAATCCATTACACAGACCAATGGCATTTGGCATGCTTGCCAATGGCTTCTTTGCCATACCACTGGCACCTAAGCATCAAAAACAGTTCCCATTCACATTGCAAGGCCTCCAATATACATTTGCAGTATTCTTCCATGAGCACCTAAATTTCTCTGCCACTTGCTGCTGTTGGGGGGTGGGGAGGGGTCAGAATTTAGTGCAAGGGCCTCTACCCTCTGATGTCTGTAGCTTTGGTTATGTAGACGATGTTCTGTTGGTTGGCAAGCCATCAGTGCCAGTCTCAATGACCTTGAGAATGATATTAGCATGCCCCTGCCAGCAGGTGAAGCTGATAAACCCTGACAAAATCCAGGAACTAGCTTACCAGGCAAAGTTTCCTGGTACTATTTACAGCCACACTGGTAGGGAAAAATTGCTATCTCTTCAGCACCCCCACCCCCATCACCAAAAAGGATGCCCAGAACCTTCATGTACTCTTTGGGTATGGGAGATGGTGTGCACCTCACTGGGTATCCCATTGTTTCTTTTCTGTCAGCATGATATGAGCAGGACCCAAACAGACTGCATTAGAAACTGTCCAGCAAACTGAGACACCCTCTCCAGCTTCAGAGCTCAACAATCCTAATGAAACCTCAGCTCTATGTCTCTGCAACTGATGGCTTTGCCAACTGGAATCTCTGGCAAAAGGAGTCAGCCTTTATTCAAAGCCACCTCTTGGAATTTTGGACTTGTTGCTTCCAGGACATTGTGACCAGGTCCACCCTCTTTGAAAGGCAGCTCAGAGCTCGCTAGTGGGCTCTTGTCAAAAAGGAGGGCCTGCCTCTCAGAAGTCTGTGAATCTTCATCCTGTATTCTCATTTTGTGGTGGGTCAACTTTGCCTCGGTGACTAACACAGTGGGAAGGGCCCAACCACCTCATTTGTCAAATGGAAATAGTAGGTTCAAGAACACAGCTGGTCTGGCTCCCACAGTATCTTGGTTTTACTTAAAAAAGTGGCAGCTGTTCCTTTGGGGGGAAATTCCATCCCCATGCTACCGCCTGAAGCAAAGCTGCTGGCTCAGTGTGGTCCTGGGCTCACAGTGTTCCCCTCAGTGCCTGGGCCGGCTTCACTGGTGATTTGGCTAAGCTGGTACCTGACAGTGTCACTGGGCTATTGTGTCTGTTCAGCTTCAGCACCAGCTATGCAGAAGTCATTCTACTGTGCGGGCAGAAGTCAGGGGCATTCTCGTCACTCTGGCCAGTACTCCTTTTGATGAAGCTAGTTATGATTTTACTGACTCTCTGGCAATTGTTGGCAGCTTAGATGCCACTTTGAAAACTGTAGATTAAAGACACCTATCTTTAGACCTATGAACTGTGAACTGTGAATTGTGAGAACAAATTGTGGCTGCTGCTGGAACTGCCTGGATCACTCACATAGACACCCACGGTAAGGGCCCATTCTCTTGTGAGACCAACGGGGACCAAGCTTGAGCCTGTACCACCCACTCTGCCACCATTGCCACCTCGATCCATCATCATTGTATAAGACGTGGCAACATCCACCGTTATAGACTTGGCACACAGTAAAGGACTCTTTGTTTCCAATGGAGCGGCGACTGCTGCAAGCCAGACTGTGGAGCCTGTCATAAATGGACCCATTTGTCTTGTGGCAATGGAGGCCACATTTCACAGGGTGTTGCCTTTGTAAACTCCTGGAAGATTGAATAAATTGAACCTTTGGCCCCTTCTGGTACCTACTGGGGGTGCCTCACCATTATTGACACTCTTTTTTTATATGTATAATTTTTGTTGTTGTTGTTTTTTAGAGATAGGGTCTTGCTCTGTCGCCCAGGATGGAGTGCAGTGGTGTGATCATGGCTCACTGCAGCCTCAAATTCCTGATTTCACGCGATCTTCCTGCCTCAGTCTCACAAATAGCTGGAACTACAGGCTTGCACCAGTATGCCCAGCTAATTTTTTTATTTTTCAGTAGTGATGGGGTCTGGTTATGTTACCCAGGCTGGTTTCCCACCTCAGCCTTGCGAAAAGCTGGGATTATAGGTGTGAGCCACAGTGCCCAGCTTCTTGACAACTCCTTTAGCTTACAATGTTGCTGTTGCAGTATGTACAGCCAACTACTCACACCACTGTGGCCCTTCAAACTTCTCTGTGTTAAGCTTTTGGCTTTCTGGATGATTTGCAGTCTGACCACAGTGCACTTTTGATTGCAAAAACTATTCAACTAACTGCTAATAGTTAAGGTATTCAGTAGGCCTTCCATGCTCCCGTCATCCACAGGCATCCAGCCATTGCAATGGCCTCCTCAAAACTGAACTCGAAAAGATTTCTGACTCAACCTCCCTGACTTCCTTCAGATTCCCACATGTGTCTAAAACAGTTTGGTCACTGAGTGAGGCTGTCCCCAGAAAGTGATCATCTTCTCTCAGCTGCTTCCTAGGTAATAACTTGACAAAATGGGAGGAGACCTTTTTTGGAAATTTGGGATTCTTCTCTAACACTCCTGTGTATGGTGTGTCTTTCTTTCTCCTGGGAGTAACCCCCAGCTGGCGTGGCTTGTGCTATCTGAGTGGCTGTCTGTCTCAATGGGACCCTGAGAAGTCTGGATTCTCCTGTTGGATTGACATGTCCTGGGTTGCCAGAACAATGACCACTGATTGAATACATTGCTCAGAGTCTCCCTATGCTGGCATACATGGGCCAAAATGGGAGATATAACGCATCTCTTTAAGTTTTATAAAAATGCCCTAAGCAAAAGTTGACAAATGGGATCTAATTAAACTAAAGAGCTTCTGCAATACAAAGGAAACTGTCAACAGAGTAAGCAGACGCTGTATAGAATGGGAGAAAAATTTTCCAAACTATCCATCCGACAGAGGTCTAATATCTGGCATCTATAAAAAACTTAAACAAATTTACAAGAAAAAAAAACCTCATTAAAAAGTGGACCGAGGATATGAACAGACACTTTTCCAAAGAAGACATATATGTGGCCCACAAACATATGAAAAAAAGCGCATCATCACTAATCATTAGATAAATGCAAATCAAAGCCACAATGAGATACCATCTCACACCAGTCAGAATGAATATTACTAAAAAGTCACAAACTAACAGATGCTGGAGAGGTTGTAGAGAAAAAGGAATGCTTATACACTGTTGGAAGGAATGTAAACTAGTTCGTCTATTGTGGAAGACAGTGTGGTGATTCCTCAAAGACCCAAAGACAGAAATACCATTTAACCCAGCAATCCCATTACTAGGTATATACCCAAAAGAATATAAATCATTCTACTGTAAAGATACATGCACACGTATATTTATTACAATGCTATTCACAATAGCAGAGACATGGAATCAACCTAAATATCCACCGATGGCAGATTGGATAAAGAAAATATGGTACATATATGCCATGGAATACTATGCAGCCATAAAAAGGAACAAGGGCATGTCCCTGCAGAGGCATGGATGGAGCTGGAGGCCATTGTCCTTAGCAAACTAATGCAGGAACAGAAAACCAAGTACCACATATTCTCATTTGTAAGTGGGAGCTTAATGATGAGAACACGTGGACACATAGAAGGGAGTGACACACACTGGGGCCTGTTGGAGGGTGGAGGGTGGGAGGAGGGAGAGGATCAGGAAAAATAATGAGCACTAGGCTTAATACCTGAGTGATAAGGCCAGGCGCGGTGGCTCACATCTGTAATCCCAGCACTTTGGGAGACCAAGGCAGACGGATCACTTGAGGCCAGGAGTTCAAGACCAACCTGGTCAACATGGTGAAACCCCATCTCTACTAAAAAATAGGGAAAAATTAACCGAGTGCAGTGACATGCACCTGTAATCCCAGCCACTAGGGAGGCTGAGGCATTAGAATCGCTTCAGCCTGGGAGGCGGGGGTTTCAACGAGCCAAGGCTGGGCCACTGCACTCTAGCCTGGGCAACAGATTGAGACTCAGTTCAAAAAAAAAAAAACCTAAGTGACAGAATAATCTGGAATAATGTGTACAACAAACCCCCATGACACAAGTTTACCCATATAACAATCCTCTACATGTACCCCTGAACTTAAAATGAAAGTTTAAAAAAAAAAAAGCCCTTATCCCTCTTGCACCTAATCTATCTAGGCAAAGATGTGGGCGAGGTAGGAGATGAGTAACCACTGGAATGAACACACTGATTCTCTGGTGGTGAGAGCTGGGGAGAGAGTTACTCCGACCCCAGAAAGTACGAGGGTGGGAAGATACCCTGAGATCTTCCCCAGCAAAGAAAACACTGCAATGCACTAAGTGCCTTGCCTTTAACTGCTGGGCCTGCCATCCCCTGCCAGATAACTGTCACCAGGCCTTGATTTCCATTCGTGTTAATCTTATCAAGAAGTTTAACGGAAGCAGCAGGAGATAGCCCCAGTTCTTGCCACCCCATTCGACACACTTGCCGAGACCTCTAGATGTTTTGCCCCTCCCTTTTTTGTAGGTATCACTCAATCATCGCCCAGAACAAACAAATGCCACCAGCTGGCGGCATGGACAAAAAGGTCAGATTAGACTCACTGCTATCAGGTAGTTCCTTCACAAACAAGGATTAGATTCAAGTGTTCTTCGCGGAAAACCCTAATGCCAACCAGCCAGCCAGGAGAATATGTTTGCAGCACTGTGAACTGTGGTCCCCAACAGATGTAGGTCCTACCTGAGTGGCATCAGCAACTGCAAACGTCTCTTCCCTGGGGCACCATGTGCATCTCAGAAACTGTAATTCTTATGTGGAAGCCAGACATTAACTTGCCTCCCTTCTGGAAATATACTCACATACCCATTAAATATAGTCATAAAAGAGCTTTGGGTATTTCAGTAAAACAACCCTCAGCCCTGTCAGGCATTCAGATAGCTTCAATTCACTGGCCAGGATTGTTAGGAATGATCGAATTGCCCAAGACTTCCTCCTTGTGCTAATGCATCCTGCTGTATCTGGAATAATACCTCAAGCCAAGCGGAGAAGTCAAAACACAAAGAGCAAGCCAGTTGGATTTCCAAGTTAGACCATGATGGTTTATAGGATTGGTTTCAACTTGAGCCTGGGACTCTGGGCGATATGACTGAGGCCCACAATGTAAGTAGGTCACATTGTGCTGCTTCGAGTCTTGTTAATTAAATTCTGCATAAGACTATTTGAATGGGGCTGGGCACGGTGGCTCACGCCTGTAATCCCAGCAGCACTTTAGAAGGCCAAGGTGAGTGGATCACCTGAGGTTAGGAGTTCAAGACCAGCCTGGCCAACATGGTGAAACCCTGTCTCTGCTAAAAATACAAAAATTAGCTGGGCGTGGCGATGGATGCCTGTAATCCCAGCTACTGGGGAGGCTGAGGCAGGAGAATTGCTTGAACCTGGGAGGCAGAGGTTGCAGTGAGCTGAGATCACGCCACTGCACTCCAGCCTGGGTGACAGAGCAAGACTCCATCTCAAAAGAAAAAAAAAAAAAAGAAAAGACTATTTGAATGGATTTGGTTTCAGCCTCTGTCAGTCAGTTTAATCAGCATGGCTGAGGGAGTGGGGTATTCATGGAAAAATTTATCAGAAGCTGAGATGGTTGGGTTGAATGACACCCACCCACACAAAAGATATATCCACATCTTAACCCCCAGAACCTGTGATGTGACTTTATTTAGGAAAAGGCTCTTTATAGATTAATTAAATTAAGGATGTCAAGATGAGATCATGTTGGATTATCTGGGTAGCTGGGTAGAATCATGCTGGATTTTATGGCCCCTTATGAAAGATTCAGATTTCCTAAACTCAATCCAGTGAAACGTGTCCTTATAAGAGAACACAGAGGGGGACACAGACACAGGAGCTAAGAGGGGAAGGCTGTGCAAAGACAAAGGCAGAGATCAGAGTGACTCATCCACAAGCCAAGGAACACCAGGAGCCACCAGAAACCGTAAAGGACAAGGAAGGCTTCTCTAGAGTCTTGAGGGGAAACAGGGCCATGCCAACAGACACTTCGCCTCTAGAACTGCACAAGAAAAAATGTGTGTTGTTTTAACCCTCCCAGTTTGGGATGATTTGTTATGGCAAATCTCTGGAAGCTAAGGCAACAGTATTGAAATGAGGGTTGGACATTGTTAGGAGAAATTTTCCCACAGGTAGGTCACGCTCCTGTACTCTGGTAAGCAAGGTCTAACTGCTCTTTGTTCTGGATTATCTTTTCAAGGATGTTTGTTTATCAAACAGCCTTGGAAGATAGAGGTACTATTTTCCTTCAGAGCAAAAGGCAGGTGAGATTATGGCCCCTTATGAAAGATTCAGGTTTCCTAAACTCAAGATTTTGCCCTTGTAATGTAATTGACTGCATGTATAGGATTGTTCAGGTGTCCTCTGGCCCTCTTCCTATCACCCTGCGGGAACTGGGTCTTAACAGTGCAAATATGCTGATACTTTGACTATTGCTATTACTGGGAGTGATAAATCGTCTTCTGTTTCTAACCCCAGGGGCCTCATACCTTCTGCCAGCATCCATGGAATTATGGCAGGTTAACTTGTGAAATTGAATGCAGGTTAAATCTCAGACTCTTCACAGTCATTGACAGATATTGTTCTTAAATCTCCTGCAGTGAAGATATAAGTACCACTTTACCTCTCTCTCCGTCTCCTGTAAATGCCTAATTTAAACCTATCTCCTCTCTTACAATTCTCTAAAATTATATCAGCATTATCGGTCGAAGAGCAGATAGATTGTAAGGAGATTGATCTATTACAACACTTTGCCTTTTCATCAGTTAGGACAGAGAATAAAAGAGGGAAGTTTTTGCCTCTGAAAAGCTGCCGAGGCCAGGACTGGAGACATTGACGAACATGTGAACATGAACACATTTTATTATCTTTACAAAGTTATCTGGAGCCAAGAATGCTTTAGCTGGAATACATCACCACACTTGTCACCTCAGATTAGACGAAGAACTGATTTGTTGACAACTTTTCTTCAGGCTAGAGACACATATTCCACTCCGACCTCCCGCTCCCAGCCCCGGAGAGCTGAGATAAGGGATCAGAGCTGAGATAAGGGATCGTCCTGGTGCTCGTTGAACTTTATGAGATGACTAATTGGTGCCATTTGTGGTTAAATGTCATAAAGGCATCATATCTACAGCTCTGTCATCATTCAAAGCTAGGCAGGAGAAAGGAATAGGAAGAATGTTTTCGTTAACAAGCCTAAGCCAGTCAGGGCAGGCTGTAGGCAAAGTCAGGAAACTGTTGAAGTTTGTCTCTGGCACCACCCACTCCTTTTCTTGTTTTAGTGCCTTTCCCCAGGATCTACTGGACCCCTCCCAGCTGCCTTGGGCCGCACAGGCAGTGCCAAAGCGCTGTTCTTCCCAGAATCCTTACCAGGCAATGGAAATGTACCTGCCCAGGAATTTCCAAATCGTCACTGTTGCAAACCAACAGTACGCTATTCATCTTTCCTTTCTTTTTAATTAAATCACTCATGGAGAGCCCCAGAAGACCAACTGGCAACATTATAGACTGAAAGCCATATGCTAAACTCTGGGAAACTGCATCTTTGTGGGTTGAATTGAGAAATAAATTTCTATGTATGTACACTTTGCCTTTTGAATTGAAGAAACAAAGATGGCTCTAAAGAAGTGGGAAAATGTTTCAATCTTGCTACAATCTTCTTCTAGCTTTAGGGTGGGGAAGATGTACTAACCAGAAGTCCAGACAGCCTCTCCGCACTGTGGAAGAATTCTCTTCTCAGCCACAAACCCTGCCACTTACCTGCAGGAGTCTCCTCTCAACACATTCTTTCTGTGACTTCCATTCCCTGTAGGCAGCATGACTGAGGGCAAGGGAGGATGTATTAGGACCTCTGGAGAGGCTCAGAGGCAATGGGAGCAACACAGGCCTCTGTTCATGAATCATGAATCCCCTCTGTAAACTAAAAGGTATCGGAGACGTCTCAATCAATTTTGAAAGTTTACTTTGCCAAGGTTAAGGACGCGCATGTGACAGCTTCAGGAGGGTCTGACACCATGTACCCATGGTGGTCAGGGTACAGCTTGCTTTTACACGTTCTAGGGAGACGTGAGACTTAATATGTGTAAGATGTACATAGGTTTGGTCCGGAAAGGCAGGACAACTTGAGGAGGTCATAAGTAGATAAGAGACAAAAGGTTGCATTCTTTTGAGTCCTTGATCAGCTTTCCACCGAATACACAATTTAGTCTGGCTCAGTGAATCTGCATTTTCACCTAAACAATAGGGCAGAGGAAGCACTCAGATATGCATTTGTCTCAGGTGAGACTCAGAGGGATGACTCTGAGGTCTGTCTGTCCTTTGTCCACAAGGGATTTCCTTGTGGCCAAATTGTGAGGGAGATATGTAGCTTTTTATCTTTGTAGGGGTCTTATTCAAAAATAACATGGGAGGCAGGTTTGCCTGACATAGTTCCCAGCTTGACTTTCCCCTTGGCTTAGTGATTTTGGGGTCCCAAGGTTTATTTTCCTTTGACACCTCTAAAACGGAGAGACAAACCAACCACTCTCAACCAACATTGACAGTTAACAAAAGCAGTTACCATTTTATTTGTTAAGACTCCTTCAGTCTTAAGAGACACAATCCCAAATCAGAATAGTTCAATTTAAAATGAATGTACTGACTCATATAATCAAGTGCAGGAATGGAGTACATATCAAAAGTTCAAGAAACTCCAGAGATGTCAGCAGGTGTCCCCTCTCTCTTAGCCTCTGCTTCTCTCTCTCTCTCTCTCTCTCTCCTGCTTTTCTCTGTCAGCTTCCTTCTCTCCCAATACACACGGGCACCGTCACTATGATGGAGGCATCAGAGAGCTCCAGGCTTTCATCATCCCAGTCGCAATTCTGGATTCTAGAGAAAGTGGTTCCTTCAAGTGCTTGTATATAAAATTCCAACAGAGATCACCTACCCATTTGGGGACCACTTTCTGAACTAAGAATGGACAGGCCTGTGTCACTTCCCTCAACCCTGTGCAGAATGAGGAACAAGGAATGAGGAGGGCTAAGCCTCTTTTGGGTAAGGGAAGAGTGGGAGTATGGCAATGAAGGTCCCAGCCAGATCTAACAAAGAACGCCAAAGGCTTATGCTGACCCAACTCTGATAAGGCAGTGAAGCTAGGTGTGTTCACACCTAGAAAGATCATCTCTCGGGCAATTTGCCACTTGATTACACAATTCGCCTGTGTTTAGTCTGCCAATCTCTGGAGTTTTGGACAATTTCAGATCACTGGTGTCTGGGGCAAGCATTTCATAAGCTAAGTCCATATGTCACTGGGTCAGGTGGAATTGAGTCCCTTATAAGCCTCACGGAGGCCAGGTCCTTTAATCACAGCTTACTATTACTTTTTATATCTTATGTCACACCTGTGGACAGCCATTAGAACAGCAGATGGGTGGCATTCATCCTGCCACTCCCTGCTCCCATGCCCTAGCAGATATAACTCATTAATCAAAGCACTCTTTCGCACTGAGCCAGAGAGGGCGTCAGAACCGTTCTCAACAAAGTTCCCCAGGCAGCCACTGCACCCACTGGGAGTTGGTATGTGAGGCGAGACCTATTTGTTATCTCACAGCTATGGTGTCACAAGTCAATTAATTGATGATCTCTTTTTTCTCATTACGCCATGGCCAGTCAGCAGAGGGAGGACCTATGTGAAATTCCCCATTGGTAAAG
The DNA here is from genome assembly GCF_003255815.1 of Theropithecus gelada. Lineage (NCBI taxonomy): Eukaryota > Metazoa > Chordata > Mammalia > Primates > Cercopithecidae > Theropithecus > Theropithecus gelada. Next base: position 166,211,403 of record NC_037672.1, on the reverse strand, counting down.
TTGCCCAAAGACTTCACAAGATCGAAAAAGCAGCATGGCCCTTTGGGGGCTGTGGCAGGGGCCGGGCATTGTGGGGAAAGTCTCTCTGATTAAGACATTGTGTGAAACATGCACGAAGATGCAGGTACAACAGTGTTATTCAAGGTCATCAGATCCAGTAGATAGCCAGATATTTTCCAGCAGATCGTCTACACATGCTTCCTCCGGATTTCCTTACTGAAAGATGAATAAGCTGAAACAATACAGGGACCCTGACAGTTCAGGAAAGAATAAAGAGCGTGGCCCTGAAGATGCAGAGCAAATGCCTGTTTTGGAAGATGATTTACGATAGAAAAACATGGAAGTCAACCTTCGAAAGCAACCTTTTTGTGATCTCAAACAGTTACAAGAAAATATTAACATTGCAAAATTATACAGAAGATATGAAAAATAAATAAAGATGCAGGTTGACATATAAATGGAGTTGGATAAACAGGATGAAACAAAAGTAAAACATAACCAAAGTACTTTGAAGTCACTGTAGAGTAGAACAGATAGTGTAGAAAACTAAATTTGAATGTAAAAGACAAATTAAGAATCTTTGTAAATACACAAAGGCATACAGACACAGGTGATTTGAACCAAACAATTAACAAGCTTCAGCTAATAGATCTGTATGTATAAACCTGCAGTGGGTTTAGATAGCTTTATACATGAATTCTATCAAACATTTAAGGACTAGGTCATCTTTATTACATACACACTGTTTTAGAGAATAGAAAAAAAGAGGAAGTTTTCCAACTCATTTTATGAGACTATAAATACTCTTGATCTCAAAACCAGAAAAAATAGCAAAATAAAAGAAAATTATAGGCCAATTTTACTAATAAACATAGACTTCATAATGCTAAGTAAAATGTTAGTACATCAAATTCTACAAAACAATATTGTAAAAGAATAATATATCAAGACCAATTGCAAGGATGTAAGGATGTTTTAACACTAGGCAAGGTAATGTAATTCAGTGAGTTAACAGATTAAAGAAAAACCATCTCGGTGAAACAGAAAACACACAGATAAAATTTGTCATTCATTCATTCATAATTTATGAAAAGAGAAGCTTATTAAACTAATACTAGAATGGAATTTCCTTAAAATGAAGAGTATCAATCAAAAATCTCTATCATGCATGATAGTTAATGTCAAAATCGTGACTTTTCCCTTTAAAAAATCAGATGCAGCCAGGAGTGGTGGCTAACACCTGTAAGTGTTAGTGGTGGCTAACTTTGGAAAGCCAAGGCAAGCAGATTGGTCAGCCCAGGAGTTCAAGACCAGCCTGGGCAACTATCTCTACAAGAAATACAATACAGGCACTTGGTGGTGCGTACCTGTAGTCCCAGCTACCCGGGAGGCTGAGATGGGAGGCTCACCTAAGCCTAGGAGGTTGAGGTTACTGTCAGCCATGACTGTACCATTGCACTCCAGTCTGAGTGACAGAGCAAAACCCTGTCTCAAAAAAAAAAAAATCAGATACAAAAATGCTGTCAGTATATCCATTTGACATTGCATTGGAGATGTTAGCTGCACAGTAAGACAAGGAAAAACAGAAAGGATAAGGACTAGAAAGGAAGAAGCGAAACTGTCATTATTCACATGTTATGTATAAAGTTTTGGTGCCGCAAAAAGAATAGCACTCGAATCTAAAATTTTCTTTTTAATTCTCAGCAAGGCAAGTTACTTCTTTAGAAGGGTGCGCCCTTGCAGATGGAGCAATGGGGAGCACACACTTGGACAAGGGAGGGGCAATGATCGGAATGAGTTAGGGTGGAGCAGGTGATCGGAATGAGTCAGGGTGGAGTAGGTAATTGAAAAAGGTTGCTTTACGAGGAAGTTGAGTTTAAAAGTAGAAGGCAAAGAATTGAACATACTGACAAATTAATTCTTTGAAAAGAAATTTAGAACTCATATCTAACACACAGATAACATTAATTTCTACATAGAAGATGAAAAATAATCTGCAGGAAAATTATACAAATCTATTAAACATTTCATATGCTATATATTGGTGTATGCAAGTTTGCTCCCCACACACACATTTAGTGACGAATATTCAATGCCTGCCCTGTGCCAGGTCCTGTGACACATGCGGGGTATAGAGTGGGGAATAGAAGAGATGAGACCCTGCCTTCACAGTTTACAATCTAGGAAAGGAGGCAGTTAAACAAGAAGATAATAATACAGTGAGATAAGTGTTATCACAGGAACAGAGGGAGAACTTGAGACTGTGGCAGGAGCCTCTAATCCTGGGCAGAGAGAGGTAGGGGGCCGAATAAATCTTCCCCCAAAGATTAAAATATGGGCTGAGGTTTGAAAACTGAAAAGCAGTTAGGCAGAGAGCCTGAGGAAGAGTGTTCCAGCTGTGAGAGTGCCATCGGGAGGTTCCAGACAGGGCACGGCTCAAAAGGTCTGTAGAGCCACGTGGGAAGGTGGGGAGGTGGGGAGGCGGGGAAGCAGGGCGACTGTGAGGCCCCAGTGGAGAAAGCGGAGGTGGGAGCAGTGGGGTGAAGGACCTTGAAAGCCATAGCTAAGTTGGTTGAGGAGGCTTGTGCTTGTAATCCCAGCACTTTGGGAGGCCGAGGTGGGTGGATAACCTTAGGTCAAGAGTTCAAGACCAGCCTGGCCAACATGATAAAACCCTGTCTCCGCTAAAAATACAAAAATTAGCCGGGCATGGTGATGGGCGCCTGTAATCCCAGCTACTCGGGAAGCTGAGGCAGGAGAATCACTTGAACCCAGGAGGCAGAGGTTGCAGTGAGCTGAGATCGCTCCATAGCACTCTAACCTGGGTGATAGAGTGAGACTCTATCTCCAAAAAAAAAGAAGACATGGCAAATAGTCTGAGTTTTATCCTACGGATAAGGGGAAGCCATTCAAGGCATTTAAACAGTTTGCATTTTAGGAAGATTACTGTGGGCTGGGTGGGTGGCTCATGCCTGTAATCCCAGTACTTTGGGAGGCCAAAGCAGAAGGATCGCTTGACCTCAGGAGTTTGAGACCAGTTTGGGCAACACAGTGAGACCTTATCTCTACAAAAAACTAAAAAAAAAAAAAAAATTAGCTTGTCGTGGTGGCACATGCACCTGTAGTCCCAGCTACTTGGGAGGCTGAGGTGGGAGGATCAGTTAAACCCAGCAGACTGATGCTGCAATAAGCCGTGATCGCACCACTGCACTCCAGCCTGGGCAAGACAGCAACACCCTGTCTCAAAAAACACACAAGCCAAAAACTCCTCTGACTGCAGTACGCCAAATGAATAGCCAAATGAATGTGGACAGCGTATGCCAGATTGGAGCTCAGGAGACTGGCTGCTGGGAGGGTGCACTTATCTAGGCACGAGGTGAGGTAGAGCTGGTAGGAATTGATGGATTCGAGAAGTATTCCGAAGATAGGGTCACAGCAGGTGGAGATGTCATGGATGTAATGACATTCAAGCTTTAGGGTATGCCAAAGACTGGAAAGAAATACACCAGAGTGTTAAAATGATCTCTCAGTTATAAAATTATGAAGGATTTTTGTTTTCTTCTTTATATATTTTTTCTTTCTTAATTTTTCTATAAGGCATTTAGGACATTCATGATCAAGAAAAGGTTACAAATAACCATTTTCTTGTTCCTGTTTTTTTTTTTTTTTTTTTTTGAGATGGCGTCTCACTGTGTCGCCCAGGCTGGAGTGCAGTGGCGCGATCTCAGCTCACTGCAACCTCCACCTCTCGGATTCAAGCGATTCTCCTGCCTCAGCCTCCTGAGTAGCTGGGATTACAGGCACCCGCCACCATGCCTGGCTAATTTTTTGTATTTTTAGTAGAGATGGGGTTTCACTGTGTTAGCCAGGATGGTCTTGATCTCCTGACCTCGTGATCCGCCCACCTCAGGTTCTTGTTCCTAACATCTACTGCACAGGACTTAATGCTCTTCTAGGAAAATGATGGAAACCCATACTAACAGAATAATGGGTCAGCCGTGTGCTATTCTGCCATGTGAAATATTGTGCTTTTTATTGCGGTTTCTGATGATAACTCATAATCTCAAGGGACCGGATGTTTTAGAAACTAGAAAGTAATATGGAAAAGTAGGAAAAGCCCAGACTTTGTAGAAACAGGGACCTCTACTGCTTACCAGTTTAGCAGTCTTGGGAAAGTCACATAACTTCTCTGGAAATACTACCTATCATACTTTCATTGTCAAGTGTAATAGTGTATATGAAAGCACTTGCCAAACGCCATACCAATGCTTGTAGTTACGTAGCATTGACTACAGCATGAAGTGTGAACTCCTCTCCTGGCTCTTAGAGTTTTCAAAAACTTACCTGAAATTAACCCTCCAATTGTATCTTGTTACACTTCACTCTTCTGTTGAATACTCCCTATAACTGTGCTTTATTTTCTCAACCCCTTGTACATTTTATTGTTTGCAAAGACTGCGGCAGCAGTGCACATATTCTTAAGAAGATGCTGTATAGTGTAGGTGATCGTATGTCCTGGTTTGCCTGTTGCCCTGGCATCTCATGCATTTTACATTTATCCTAGATAACTGTCCTTTTGTGTTCAGCATTAGGAACTTCAGACCTACTTGGTCTGATAAATGCTGGTGGACTTTGGTTTCAATTCCACAGCACTCAGACCTTGGACAAATGATCGATCTCTCTCTGAACTTTGCTCATCAGTAAAGTGGACATAATAATATCTGCCCTGTGATTATTAGAAATCATATTCAATAAGTGACTGGCACATAGTAGGTATTCAATAAATCAGTAGCATTATTCCAGAAGTACTGTTGCAATTAGTCTGGTGATTTTGCATCTTCCCAAACCAACAAAATTGCATTATTGTCATCAATATAATCAGCTTTTTGGTAAAGCAGGAATAGAGATTTATATTTAAAATAATGTTTGTACATATTTTTATATAACATATAATTTTATGTGCCCAGTCCGTTTAATTCTTTCAAGAAATCACTGGATTTTTTTTTTCTTTTTTTTTTTTAAGCTAACTGAAGAACACATCCAAAGGAATTCACTGGATTTGACTCAACCAAAGGTAATCATTTGCATTAGTCAGGGTTCTCCAGAGGGACAGAACTAATGGAATATATATATATATACACACAAAGGGGAGTTTATTAAGTATTAACTCACGCAATCACAAGGTCCCACAATAGGCTGTCTGCAGGCTGAGGAGAAAGGAGAGCCAGTTCAAGTCCCAAAACTGACAAACTTGGTGTCCAGTGTTCTAGGGCAGGAAGCATGCAGCACGGGAGAAAGATGCAGGCTGGGAGGCTAGGCCAGTCTAGCCTTTTCACATTTTTTTCTGCCTGTTCATATTCCAGCTGTGCTGGCAGCTGATTAGATTGTGCCCACCCAGATCAAGGGTGGGTCTGCATTTCCCAGTCCACTGACTCAAATATTAATCTCCTTTGGCAACACCCTTACAGACACACCCAGTATCAATATTTTGTATCCGTCAATCCAATCAAGTTGACATTCAGTATTAACCATCACAAGTCCACTCCTTGTCAACTTGAATCCATACACATCTCCTCAGATCATACATAATCTTCAAATAAAGACAATAATAAGGTCATAATTACACCTAACATAATACAGCTATCCTTTGTACAATCAGAAATGCACCAATCCCCAACCTACATACTATTACATAAAGTTAACAATACTTAAATGCTGACGTGAAGTCAGTAAATCTATGTCACATGATAAAAGAGAAAGGAAATAAAATGAAGATATTTTCTTAGTACAAGTATACACATGCACAAATACATTTTTAACAAAAGAAGAAAGAAATACTCATGACAATTACAGCCCTTCTTTCTGCAGCTGGTCACGTGGTCATAGCTGGTATTGATGACCACCTTGTATTACCCATTCTGTATTCCCTTTGCCTTCAGCAAGCACCTCAGCAGGTCATGGTTTTTTCTCCTGGTGGAGTGACCCAAACCTTCATTGCTGAAGGGTCTGGGTCATTTGTAGTCTTACCTGGGTTGGGCTATTGTAGTTTCCCATTAATCTTAGTCACAGGTCATGGTGATACTAAGAGATACCCTAATGGATCTCCTGTATTCCATGCGTACTCTTCCTTACCTCCATTGTGGAGTAGCAGGCTGATTTCATCTTGATAGTCAGGGTCAATCACTGCAGCTAACACTGTAACTCCCTTCTTAGCCTGTTTTCTTAAAGGTAGGAGGAGCCCAAAGTGACCATGTGGCAATCTTAACTTCCAGTTTAATGGAATCATTCTTGTGTCTCCTGGTGGCAGCATTCCTCCCTCTGGACCTAAGACCTCTAGGCCAGCAGAATGTGATGTCTCAGGAACAGGAAGGAAAAATTTTGCTAGTGGGTCACTAGGGGTGATGGTGAGTGGTGCCACTTCCACCTCTACCCCTTCATTCCTGGACCCATGAATCCTGGCTATGGGAGAAACAGTACCACATATTGGACACTGATTCAGAACATACATGGCCTCTGGAAAACTTTGCCTCAGCCCTGCAAAGTATTGTCACCTAGCTGGTATTGTAATTGTGACTTCAAAAGGACATTCCACCATTCTATCAATCCAGCTGCTTCAGGATGAAGGGGAACATGGTAAGACCAGTGAATTTCATGAGCGTGAGCCCACTGCCGCACTTCTTTAGTGAGAAAGTTAGTGCCTTGGTCAGAGGCAATGCTGTGTGGAATATGCTGACGGTGGATAAGGCATTCTGTGAGTTTACGGAGGGTAGTCTTGACAGAAGCATTGTGGGTAGGATAGGCAAACCCATATCTGGAGCAAGTGTCTATTCCACTGAGGACAAACCTCTGCCCTTCCATGATGGAAGAGGTCCAATATCATCAACCTGTCATCAGGTAGCTGAGTGATCACCCCGAAGAATGGTACCACATCAAGGGCTCAGCGTTGGTCTCTGCTGCTGGCAAATTGGGCACTCAGCAGTGGCCATAACCAGATCAGCCTTGGTGAGTGGAAGTCCATGTTGCTGAGTCCATGTGTCTCCCCCATCCCTGTTACCATCGGCACTTTGTTCTTGGGCCCATTGGGTGATGACAGGGGTGGCTGCGGAAAGAGGTTGAGTGTTGTCCACAGGATGGGTCATCCTATCCACTTGATTATTAAACTCCTCCTCTGTGAGGTCACCTGTTGGTGAGCGCTCACATGGGATACAAATACCTTCACAGTTTTCCACCCCTCCGAGAGGTCCATCCACATACTTATTCCCCAAATTTCTTTGTCACTAATTTTCCAATCATGCTTTTTCCAAGTCCCTGACCATCCAGCCAAACCATTGACTACAGCCAATGAATCTGTATACAACCACACATCTGGCCATTTCTCCTTCTATGCAAAGTGCACAACCAGGTGCACTGCTCGATGTTCGGCCCACTTGGAAGATTTCCCTTCACCTCTGTCCTTCAGGAGTGTCCTAGAATGGGTCTGTAATGTTGCAGCTGTCCACTTTCAGGCAGTGCCAGCATATCATGCAGAACCATCTGTGAACCAGGCCCTAGTCTCTTCCTCTGTCAACTGATCATAGGAACCTCTCCATGCAGCCATCAGGGAAGGTTGGGGGAGAGTAGGCAGGGTGGCAGGAGTGGAGACCATGGGCATTGGGGCCATGTCCTCATGTAACTTACTTGTCCCTTCAGGACCTGCTCGAGCCTGATGACATATATACCACTTCCATTTGATGATGGAATGCAGCTGTGCATGACCCACTTTATGGCTAGACGGGTCAGAAAGCACCCAGGTCATGATAGGCAGGTCAGGATGCATGGTGACTTGATGACCCATAGTCGAATGTTCAGTTTCCACCAAAACCCAGTAACAAGCCAAGAGCTGTCTCTTAAAAGAAGAGTAGTAATCTGCAAAAGATGGCAGGGCCTTGCTCCAAAATCCTAGAGGCCTCTGCTATGATTCAACCTATGGGAGCCTGCAAAAGGCTCCAAACAGCGTCCCTATCTCCCACTGACACCTCAAACACCATTGGATCTGCTGGGTCATATGGCCCAAGTGGCAGAGCAGCTGCACAGCAACCTGGACCTGTTGCAGAGCCTTCTTCTGTCCTGGACCCCACTCAAAATGGGCAGCCTTTAGTGTCACTTAATAAATGGACCAGAGTAACACACCCAAATGAGAAATATGTTGCCTCCAAAATCCAAATAGGCCCACTAGGCATTGTGCCTCTTTCTTGGTTGTAGGAGGAGCCAAAATTCAGCAACTTATCCTTCACCTTAGAAGGAATATCTCAACAGGCCCCATGCCACTGGACCTCTAGATATTTAACTGAGGTAGAAGGTCCCTGAAACTTAGTTGGATTTATTTCCCATCCTCTGGCATGCAAATGTCTCACCAATAAGTCCAGTGTGTTTGCTACTTCTTGCTCACTGGATCCAATCAGCATAATGTCATCAATGTAATGGACCAATGTGATATCTTGTGAAATCAAAAAGTGATCAAGGTCTTTCTGAATAAGATTATGACACAAAGCCAGAGAGTTGCTATACCCTTGAGGTAGGACAGTAAAGGTATATTACTGGCCTTGTCAGCTGAAGGCAAATTGCTTCTGGTGGGGCTTTGGACAGGAATGGAGAAAAAGGCATTTGCCAAGTCAATGGCTGCATACCAGGTACCAGAAGATGTGTTAATTTACTCAAGCAAAGAAACCACATCTGGTACAGTAACTGCAATTGGAGTTACCACTTAGTTAAACTTATAGTCATTCTCCAAGATCCATCTGTCTTCTGCACAGGACAAATGGGAGACCCAAATGGGGATGTGGTGGGAATCACCACCCCTGCGTCTTTCTTTTTCGTTTTTTAATTATACTTTAAGTTCTAGGGTACATGTGCACAATGTGCAGGTTTGTTACATATGTATACATGTGCCATGTTGGTGTGCTGCACCCATTAACTTGTCATTTACATTAGGTATATCTCCTAATGCTATCCCTTCCCCCTCCCCCAACCCCATGACAGGCCCTGGTGTGTGATGTTCCCCTTCCTGTGTCCAAGTGTTCTTGTTGTTCAATTCCCACCTATGAGTGAGAACATGCGGTGTTTGTTTTTTTGTCCCTGGGATAGTTTGCTGAGAATGATGGTTTCCAGCTTCATCCATGTCCCCACAAAGGACATGAACCCATCCTTTTTTATGGCTGCATAGTATTCCATAGTGTATATGTGCCACATTTTCTTAATCCAATCTATCATTGTTGATGGACATTTGGGTTGGTTCCAAGTCTTTGCTATTGTGAATAGTGCTGTAATAAACATACGTGTGCATGTGTCTTTATAGCAGCATGATTTATAATCCTTTGGGTATATCCCCAGTAATGGGATGGCTGGGTCAAATGGTATTTCTAGTTCTAGATCCTTGAGGAATCACCACACTGTCTTCCACAATAGTTGAACCAGTTTATAGTCCCACCAACAGTATAAAAGTGTTCCTATTTCTCCACATCCTCTCCAGCACCTGTTGTTTCCTGACTTTTTAATGATTGCCATTCTAACTGGCGTGAGATGGTATCTCACTATGGTTTTGATTTGCATTTCTCTGATGGCCAGTGATGATGAGCATTTTTTCATGTGTCTGTTGGCTACATAAATGTCTTCTTTTGAGAAGTGTCTGTTCATATCTTTTGCCCACTTTTTGATGTTTTTTTTTTTTTTCTCATAAATTTGTTGGAGTTCTTTGTAGATTCTGGATATTAACCCTTTGTCAGATGAGTAGATTGCAAAACTTTTCTCCCATTCTGTAGGTTTCCTGTTCACTCTGATGGTAGTTTCTTTTGCTGTGCAGAAGCTCTTTAGTTTAATTAGATCCCATTTGTCAATTTTGGCTCTTGTTGCCACTGCTTTTGGTGTTTTAGACATGAAGTCCTTGCTCATGCCTATGTTCTGAATGGTATTGCCTAGGTTTTCTTCTAGGTTTTTTATGGTTTTAGGTCTAACATTTATGTCTCTAATCCATCTTGAAGTAATTTTTGTATTAGCTGTAAGGAAGGGATCCAGTTTCAGCTTTCTACATATGGCTAGCCAGTTTTCCCAACACCATTTATTAAATACGGAATCCTTTCTCCATTTCTTGTTTTTGTCAGGTTCATCAAAGATCTGATGGTTGCAGATGTCTGGTGTATTTCTGAGGGCTCTGTTCTGTTCCATTGGTCTGTATCTCTGTTTTGGTACCAGTACCATGCTGTTTTGGTTACTGTTGTCTTGTGATATAGTTTGAAGTCAGGTAGCGTGATGCCTCCAGCTTTGTTCTTTTGGCTTAGGATTGTCTTAGCAATGCAGGCTCTTTTTTGGTTCCATATGAACATTAAAATAGTTTTTTCCAATTCTGTGAAGAAAGTCATTGGTAGCTTGATGGAGATGGCATTGAATCTATAAATTACCTTGGGCAGTGTGGCCATTTTCACGATATTGATTCTTCCTATCCATGAGCATGGAATGTTCTTCCATTTGTTTGTGTCCTCTTTTATTTCGTTGAGCAGTGGTTTGTAGTTATCCTTGAAGAGGTCCTTTACCTCCCTTGTAAGTTGGATTCCTAGGTATTTTATTCTCTTTGAAGCAATTATGAATGGGAGTTCACTCCTGATTTGGCTCTCTGTGTGTCTGTTATTGGTGTATAAGAATGCTTGTGATTTTTGCACATTGATTTTGTATCCTGAGACTTTGCTGAAGTTGCCTATCAGCTTAAGGAGATTTTGGGCTGAGACAATGGGGTTTTCTAAATATACAATCATATCATCTGCAAACAGGGACAATTTGACTTTCTCTTTTCCCAACTGAATACCCTTTATTTCTTTCTCCTGCCTGATTGCCCTGGCCAGAACTTCCAACACTATGTTGAATAGCAGTGGTGAGAGAGGGCATCCCTGTCTTGTGCCAGTTTTCAAAGGGAATGCTTCCAGTTTTTGCCCATTCAGTATGTTATTGGCTGTGGGTTTGTCATAAATAGCTCTTGTGATTTTGAGATACGTTCCATCAATACCGAATTTATTGAGAGTTTTTAGCATGAAGGGCTGTTGAATTTTGTCAAAGGCGTTTTCTGCATCTATTGAGATAATCTTGTGTTTTTTGTCTTTGGTTCTGTTTATATGCTGGATTACGTTTATTGATTTGTGTATGTTGAACCAGCCTTGCCTCCCAGGGATGAAGCACACTTGATCATGGTGGATAAGCTTTTTGATGTGCTGCTGGATTCGTTTTGCTAGTATTTTATTGAAGATTTTTGCATCGATGTTCCTTTTTTTGTTGTTGTGTCCCTGCCAGGCTTTTGTATCAGGATGATGCTGGCCTCATAAAATGAGTTAGGGAGGATTCCCTCTTTTTCTGTTGATTCGAATAGTTTCAGAAGGAATGGTACCACCTCCTCCTTGTACCTCTGGTAGAATTTGGCTGTAAATCCGTCTGGTCCTGAACTTTTTTTGGTTGGTAGTCTATTAATTATTGCCTCAATTTCAGAGCCTGTTATGGGTTTACTCAGGCATTCAACTTCTTCCTGGTTTTGTCTTGGGAGGGTGTATGTGTCCAGGAATTTATCATTTCTTCTAGATTTTCTAGTTTATTTGCATAGAGGTGTTTATAGTATTCTCTGATGGTAGTTTGTATTTCTGTAGGATCAGTGGTGATATCCTCTTTATCATTTTTTATTGTGTCTATTTGATTCTTCTCTTTTCTTCTTTATCAGTCTTGCTAGCAGTCTATCAATTTTGTTCATCTTTTCAAAAAACCAGCTCCTGGATTCACTGATTTTTTTTGAAGGGTTTTTTGTGTCTCCATCTCCTTCAGTTCTGTTCTGATCTTAGTTATTTCTTGCCTTCTGCTAGCTTTTGAATGTGTTTGCTCTTGCTTCTCTAGTTCTTTCAATTGTGATGTTAGGGTGTCAATTTTAGATGTTTCCTGCTTTCTCTTGTGGGTGCTTAGTGCTATAAATTTCCCTGTACACACTGCTTTAAATGTGTCCCAAAGATTCTGGTATGTTGTGTCTTTGTTCTCATTGGTTTCAAAGAACATCTTTATTTCTGCCTTCATTTCGTTATGTACCCAGTAGTCATTCAGGAGCAGGTTGTTCAGTTTCCATGTAGTTGAGCGGTTTTGAGTGAGTTTCTTAATCCTGAGTTCTAGTTTGATTGCACTGTGGTCTGAGAGACAGTTTGTTATAATTTCTGTTCTTTTACATTTGCTGAGGAGTGCTTTACTTCCAACTATGTGGTCAATTTTGGAATTAGTGTGATGTGGTGCTGAGAAGAATGTATATTCTGTTGATTTGGGGTGGAAAATTCTGTAGATGTCTATTAGGTCTGCTTAGTACAGAACTGAGTTCAATTCCTGGATATCCTTGTTAACTTTCTGTCTCATTGATCTGTCTAATGTTGACAGTGGGTGTTAAAGTCTCCCATTATTATTGTGTGGGAGTCTAAGTCTCTTTATAGGTCTCTAAGGACTTGCTTTATGAATCTGGGTGCTCCTGTGTTGGGTGCATATATATTTAGGCTATTTAACTCTTCTTGTTGAATTGATCCCTTTACCATTATGTAATGGCCTTCTTTGTCTCTTTTGATCTTTGATGGTTTAAAGTCTGTTTTATCAGAGACTAGGATTGCAAACCTTGCCTTTTTTTGTTTTCCATTTGCTTGGTAGATCTTCCTCCATCCCTTTATTTTGAGCCTATGTGTGTCTCTGCATGTGAGATGGGTCTCCTGAATACACCATACTGATGGGTCTTGACTCTTTATCCAATTTGCCAGTCTGTGTCTTTTAATTGGAGCAATTAGCCCATTTACATTTAAGGTTAATATTGTTATATGTGAATTTGATTCTGTCTTTATGATGTTTGCTGGTTATTTTGCTCATTAGTTGGTGCAGTTTCTTCCTAGTATCGATGGTCTTTACAATTGGCATGTTTTTGCAGTGGCTGGTACCAGTTGTTCCTTTCCACGTTTAGTTCTTCCTTTAGGAGCTCTTGTACGGTAGGCCTGGTGGTGACAAAATCTCTCAGCATTTGCTTGTCTGTAAAGGATTTTATTTCTCCTTCACTTATGAAGCTTGGTTTGGCTGGATATGAAATTCTGGGTTGAAAATTCTTTTCTTTAAGAATGTTGAATATTGATCCCCACTCTCTTCTGGCTTGTAGAGTTTCTGCTGAGAGATCCACTGTTAGTTTGATGGGCTTCCCTTTGTGGGTAACTCGACCTTTCTCTCCGGCTGCCCTTAACATTTTTTCCTTCATTTCAACTTTGGTGAATCTGATAATTATGTGTCTTGGAATTGCTCTTCTCGAGAAGTATCTTTGTGGCGTTCTCTGTATTTCCTGAATTTGAATGTTGGCCTGCCTTGTTAGGTTGGGGAAGTTCTCCTGGATAATATCCTGAAGAGCGTTTTCCAACTTGGTTCCATTCTCCCCATCACTTTTAGGTACACCAATCAGATGTAGATTTGGTATTTTCACATAATCCCATATTTCTTGGAGGTTTTGTTCGTTTTCTTACTCTTTTTTCTCTAAACTTCTCTTCTTGCTTCATTTCATTCATCTGATCTTCAATCACTGATACCCTTTCTTCCAGTTGATTGAATCGGCTACTGAAGTTTGTGCATTCGTCATGTAGTTCTTGTGCCATGGTTTTCAGCTCCATCAGGTCATTTAAGGACTTCTCTACACTGTTTATTCTAGTTGGCCATTTGTCTAATCTTTTTTCAAGGTTTTTAGCTTCTTTGTGATGGGTTCAAACTTCCTCCTTTATCTCGGAGAAGTTTGATCGTCTGAAGCCTTCTTCTCTCAAATTGTCAAAGTCATTCTCCATCCAGCTTTGTTCTGTTGCTGGTGAGGAGCTGCGTTTCTTTGGAGGGGGAGAGGTGCTCTGATTTTTAGAATTTTCAGCTTTTCTGCTCTGTTTTTTCCCCATCTTTGTGGTTTTATACACTTTTGGTCTTTGATGATGGTGACATACAGATGGAGTTTTGGTGTGGATGTCCTTTCTGTTTGTTAGTTTTCCTTCTAACAGTCAGGACCCTCAGCTCCAGGTCTGTTGGAGTTTGCTGGAGGTCCACTGTAGACCCTGTTTGCCTGGGTATCAGCAGCAGAGGCTGCAGAACAGCAAATATTGCTGAACAGCAAATGTTGCTGCCTGATTGTTCCTCTGGAAGCTTCATCTCAGAGGAGTACCCAGCCGTGTGAGGTGTCAGTCTGCCCCTACTGGGGGATGCCTCCCAGTTAGGATACTTAGGGGCCAGGGACCCACTTGAGGAGGCAGTCTGTCCATTCTCAGATCTCAAACTCTGTGCTGGGAGAATCACTACTCTCTTCAAAGCTGTCAGACAGGGACATTTAAGTCTGCAGAGGTTTCTGCTGCCTTTTGTTCAGCTATGCTCTGCCCCCAGAGGTGGAGTCCACAGAGGCAGGCAGACCTCCTTGAACTGCAGTGGGCTCCACCCAGTTCCAGCTTCCCGGCAGATTTGTTTACCTACTCAAGCCTCAGCAATGACCCCTGAATCTTTCAAGTCCTTAATGGTGGCACTCATCTCCGCAATCCCCCCAGGGATGCGATATTGTTTCTGATTTACTATTTTTCTAGGTAGAGGAAGCTCTAATGGCTTCCATTTGGCCTTTCCTGCCATAATAACCCTCATTCTTAATATTCATTCCCATGCCTGTTCTATTCTGTGTATATAAGTTAGAAAACACAAGCCGTTCTTTTCGAGTGTAGCACACCTCCTCATGGGTCACACTCTCAACTTCACCTCTAGGGACCTGCCAGGACTTTAGTCTAGTTATAGGTCTGGAAGCAAACAGGGATGTTGGGGGTGGCTCCTGGGAGAATCAACATGATCTTGTCTGGCAACTGCCTCAGGGGAGGCCATCACTGTTGCCTCAGGCAGTGCAGGGTTTATCTCCCCAGACAGAGGTGGGAATGGCTGATGGCAGAATGGGTCGGGGAGGGTTGTTGCCCCTTCTGGGAATGGAGAAGATGTTCCCTCTGGCAAAAAAGGTTCATCAGATTTTACAAACTCAGTGCCCCCAGCTTCATCAGGGTCTTCCCATGTCCCTATTCCAAGTTGCAGGGCCCCATTCTTTCCCAATCAATGCCCTCATTTTAACAGCAGACACCTGGCAAGGCTGTGCATGCACCTTTTGTTGCAGGTCAGCCACTCACATGATAAGAGCTTGTGTCTGTTTTTCCACAATTTCAGCTCTTTTTCTACAGGTGATAAGACTGTCATTAGGGCAATCTTAGCAGATCTGAGGCTCAGTGTCTGCTTCTGAAGCTGGAAGACAGAATCCCCGAGTTCATCATTTTCTGTAATCACTTTGTCCATTGAACTTAGAAGCAACCAACCAGCTTCATTATGCTCCTTGGTTCTCCACATATGGTCAAAGGTATTACATATAGAGTCACTAAACTCCTTGCCTCTCATAAGTGATGAATCAGGAGTGTCAAATGCATTTATTTCGCATAACTCTCTAAACAGTTCACGCCAGTGTTCTCCATACCGTTAGAAGTAGAGTCCTTAGCATTTTTGGGTCTAATCATATTAAGAAGCAAACTCCAGAAACCCCAAAACCAATGAAATAACTCCATCCTTAATATTTTGTCCCTTTAGAGCCACTCCTGGTACCAAAATCTATATTAGTCAGGGTTTTCTAGAGGGACGGAACTAATATATATATATATATGAAGGGGAGTTTATTAAGTATTACCTCACATAATCACAAGGTCCCACAATAGGCTGTTTGCAGGCTGAGGAGCAAGGAGAGCCAGTCCAAATCCCAAAACTGAAGAACTTGGTGTCCGATGTTCGAGGCCAGGAAGCATCCCACATAGGAGAAAGATGTAGGCTGGGAGGCTAGGCCAGTCTCTCTTCTCACATTTTTCTGCCTATTCATGTTCCAGCTGTGCTGGCAGCTGATTACATTGTGCCCTTGCAGATTAGGGGTGGGTCTGCCTTTCCCAGGCCACTGACTCAAATGTTAATCTCCTTTGGCAATGCCCTCACAGACACACCCAGGATCAATACTTTGTATCTTTCAATCCAGTCAAGTTGGCACTCAGTATTAATCATTACACCGTTCAATCAAGACAAGAAGATCCCCAAATCTTTAGCACCCACTGAATAAATTATCGAAGAGAAAACTCCATCCTTTCACCCACTGCTCCTCTCAACCTATTTTGTAATTCAAACTAGGTTTTCAGACATGACAGACAAACAGACATAACACACAGCGAAGTGAGGGGGAAGGAGAGGTGGAGGGTTAACAATCAGAGGGAAAATCGATCCATCAGCCCTCATCCCTTCCTGCTATGGGATGACAAACACTTTCAATTACCGTGTCCCCTGGGAAGCATAGATTTCAAAAAACTGTAAGCGTCACATAAATTAGAAGTCATATTGAAATTACCTTTCACCCTTTCAAACATCCAGACTGAACTGGACCTCAAAGCCTTCAGAAGCTACTTCCTCCCTTGGGATAAGCAGGTGGCAGCAGCAGCGGCTGTCAAGTGCTTCAAAGGGCTGGGCTGAGATAAGAGCCAGGGATGTCTCAAGCTACACCAGTCTGTCATCAAGGAAAAGCAAGGACCTGGAGGCACCAATTGACTCTTTGCAGCAAGGAGAGGCCAGGGCTGGACTTCTGGGGCAACACGATATTTTTCAACTGGCCTTTGGGGGAAACAAAAATTTCTTCGCCCTTTTCCAAGATCAGGGAAGCAAAGTTTCACTGTCTATTTTCCCTGGGATTTCTTCAAGAAGTAATGTGCTGCAGGCATTGTGCAGCCTGCTTTATGGGGCCTCAACCTAGAAGCAGGGCCACAAATAGGATAGAACTACACAGCCACAGGGGAGGGGAGAGAAAAACTGCAAAGAATCATGCAGTGTAAACAGGATCTTTCTTGCATAAGCAAAAATGTTCCTATGGATTCCCTTTCCCTGGGATGATTAAGTCTTATTTCATGGCAAAATAATTCCCTTCTCCATATCTGCTTGGGCAGCCCTATGAAAATAAGTCAGATTGAACTATTGGCATGATCGTATTAGTCTCACTCTCAGAGAATATTTATTCTGAGAGCTATTAGTTGTCTTGCTCATTATCTATTTGGGAAAATTTCAAGAAATTATTCCATTCATTATTTCTTTTTGTACTTTCTGATGTCTTCCTTTGATATTTAGGAAAATAATTTATTTACAAACAGGAATGGTTTGCAAATAGCGTTTTTTCTAAAAGAAAACCTTCCAGTAGAGGCTGTCAATCAAGGTGACCAGATGCTCTGTTTCCCAGAGATGAACCTCCAGATTTTAGATGTTTGGGGGACTTTATATAGAGCTTTCAAGCCCTCCAAAATACATCTTCACCTCACATCTATCTTTAGAGTTGGAAGGGTGAAGACACTTGTCTATAAAAAATGAAATGAGATTCTTGAGAATTTGATGTCAGGGGGTCTCCAGGAGAGTACACTGAGCAGTGGGAACATGAGCATTTGAGTCACATGTGCAGGCAATGAGTCCGAGGGTGTTTGACTGTAATTCAAGTGAGCATGGCGCTGGCCTGGAGCCAGAAGAATGAGCTGCAGAAACCATTTGCACTTTGGACTGCTGGGAAAGTGCCGGTGGATTTTGGAGCATGCACATACAGGTTACCTCTGCAGAGCTCACGGACTGTCTCCCTGAACTCCAGAATAACACGCTCTTTCTTTCACTATTCAGTGAATTTAGTCATATTCCCATTTCTGTGCTTCAATTTTTAACAGAAGACTTGGAACAATTCTTATACTCCTATACTTCACTTAAGGGAAACATTTGAAGGGATTTTATTAATTTATGAGCTGAAAAACCATATAAACTGTTTAATGGTTCCTTGAATAAGACTTGAAGTAGCGAGATGACATTTTACATGCATTAGAAACCTGACAACCAAGCCCTCTGGTTTTGATATGTCTTTGTTTTACCACATCATGAAGGGACAAAGGGGCAGGGTGTTTAAAAAACTGTTGTTATTTAATTTCTTTGTGCTTACCTGTTTATCGGAGATGATAACAGAGAAACTTCCTAGATTGGTGTAAGGATCACACATATGCCAACAATATCTGGCAGACAGTGGGCAGTCAGTAAATATTAGGTTCCTTTCTTTACCCCAAAGTTGACCTGAAAGCTCTGAAAGATGTTATTCCAGGCCATTCATTAAACATCAGATAAAAGCCAATGATTTCTTAGAACACCAGAAATGTCTAAGAGCACAAAGATAACCCTCCTCGTGGGTTCAGTATCATGAGGCAAACTGAGGAACATTTTAAAACTATAAGGCATATAAATAATACAAGAATAAAAAGACAATCCAATTATTCAGAATAAACAGAGACCTTCTATAACTACACAACATAAAGACCAGCAACTCAAATTAAAAATGGGCAAAGGATCTGAATAGACATTTCTCCAAAAAAGGTGGCTGACAAGCACATGAAAATATGTTCGGACAAGCACATGAAAATATGTTCGGCATTGCTGCCCGTCAGGGACATGGACATCAAAATCGCAAAGAGATACCATTTCACATCCACTACGATGGCTGCAATGTAAACATTGTGTTGACGAGGGTGTGGATAAATTGGTACCCTCATACACTGCAGATGGGAATATGAAATGGTGCAGGCCCTTAGGTACACAGTGTGACATTTCCTCAAGAGGTTAAATATAGAGTTACCACATGACCCAGCAATCTCACCCCGGGTATACACCTAAGAGAAATGAAAACATGTCTGAATCTGCATAACAGCACTACTCATAGTAGCTTAAAAAAATAGAAACAAGCCCAGTGTCTATCAACTGATAAATGGATAAACAAAATATGATATAGCCATATAATGGAATATTATTCAGCAACAATAAGTAATGAAGTACTGAAACGACATAGGTGAGCCTTAAAAATATCTAAGTAAAAGAAACTAGGAACAAAAGGCCACATATTATGTAAGTCCTTTTTTTTTTTTTTTTTTTTTTTGAGACGGAGTCTCGCTCTGTCTCCCAGGCTGGAGTGCAGTGGCGGGATCTCAGCTCACTGCAAGCTCTGCCTCCCGGGTTCACGCCATTCTCCTACCTCAGCCTCCCGTGTAGCTGGGACTACAGGCGCCCACTACCTCGCCTGGCTAGTTTTTTGTATATTTTTTAGTAGAGACGGGGTTTCACTGTGTTAGCCAGGATGGTCTCGATCTCCTGACCTCGTGATCCACCCGTCTTGGCCTCCCAAAGTGCTGGGATTACAGGCTTGAGCCACCGCGCCTAGCCACGTAATTCCTTTTATATAAAATGTCTGCAACAGATTAATCTCCAGAGGCAGAAAGTGGTTTAGTGCTTTACTAGGGGGTGGGGGTGGGGAGCATCACTGGGTGTGCATTCGATTCCTAGGGCTGCTGAATAAAACTGGGTGGCTTAGGACAACCGGAACGTATTCTCACAGTTCTGGAGGCTGGAGGTCTGAAGTCAGCATCACCAGGGTCATGCTCCCTCTGGAGGACCCAGGGAAGAACATTTTCATGCCTTGTCCTGCTTTTGGGGATTGCCCCCAAATCCTTGGCATTCCTTAGTTTGTGGCTGCTTCACCACAATCTCTGTCTCCATCTTCACACGGTCTTCTCCCCTGTGTGTCTCGGTCCCTGCATCCAAATTTCTGTCTTATAAAGATGCCAGTCATGTTGGATTAGGGTTAGACCCACCCTAATCCAGAATGATCTCATCTTAACTTGATTACATCTGCCAAGACCTCACTTCCAAACTGGGTCACAGTCACAGGTTCTGGAGGTGAGGGCTTGAACATAATCTTTTTCGGGGGATACAATCCAACCTATAGCCTGGGTGTGGGAAATGAGGAGTGACTGCTACTGCAGGAGAGTTTCTTTGGGGAATGATGAAAACATCCTAAAGTTAATTGTGAGGGTGGTTGCCCCACTCTATAAGCATGCTAAAAACAACTCACTGACTTGTACACTTTAAATGAGTGAATTGTGTGGTGTATGAATTATAGCTCAATAAAACTGTCATCATAAAGCAAAACTCTAAACTATGATCCTGCCCTCCTGTAGTTTATGGTTTAGTTAAGGAAACCAGTTTGCTCACATCAAGCAAGTGAACAACAGAAGTCCCTACAGAATGAAACATCAGGTTGTGCCACATGATGATAAATATCGTAGATGCTTAGAAAGGAAGGAGATAAATGAGCGTAGCCTAATCCCAGAGCACTTCATAGATAAGGTGTGATTTAAATGAAACCTTGAAATATGAGTAGAATTTAAAATTACTTCTCCGGGCATTTAGAATGGCTTGAAATTCCCTCAATACCAGTGTTCTCTCTCTCTCTCTCTCTTTTTTTTTTTTTGAAGTGGAGTCTCAATCTGCTGCCCAGACTGGAGTGCAAAGGCACGATCTCAGCTCACTGCAAACTCTGCCTCCCAGGTTCAAGCGATTCTCCTGTCTCAGCCTCCTGAGTAGCTGGGACTACAGGTGCCCACCACCATGCCTGGCTAATTTTTCTATTTTTAGTAGAGAAGGGTTTTGCCATGTTGGCTAGGCTGGTCTTTTTTTTTTTTTTTTTTTTTTTTTTTTTTTTTTTTTTTTTTTTTTTGAGACGGAGTCTTGCTCTGTCGCCCAGGCTAGGCTGGTCTTAAACTCCTGACCTCAGATGATCCGCTGGCCTCGGCCTCCCAAAAATGCTGGGATTACAGGTGTGAGCCACCATGCCGGGCCTAGCGTACTGTTTTGTCTCCAGCCTGTATTCGTGTGGTCCCTGTTCCCTGAACATTCCTTCTGGCCACTGGCTCCCTGGGGCCATGTCTGGCTTCTGTCCTGGGTCCCATGCTGGGGATGCCAGCAGCGCAGCAATTGCCTGCATGGCGGGGTGGAAGGGACTGTCCCGTGTTTCTGCGCCTCCCGGGGGACGTGTGGAGCTCGGGCTTTGCTAAAACAGAGATCCAATGCGAGTCCGCCGATCTTGGGGAGAGAACAGTTTGCTGGTATTTTAGATACGCCCCTGGGAAGAATCAGAGAGACTGGAATTCTGTCTCTGCAGCAGTCTTTAAGGAGAAATCGGAACCTATCCCTTGCAAGAAGTTAGGACTAAGCCCAGGGTGGGGAGAGGAAGAAACGGAAGCCAGGAGGACGGTGATTCTTGGAGGGCCCTCTGGTTGTTGCTATATGGAATGAAGAGGATTTCTTCCACTGGGGACCGTAAAGAGTTGGTTTTGCATCATGTTCTGGACTCCGTGTAGATAATAGTAAGATGATTTTTTTTCTGGCAATGGCCTGTTCCTGCAGTCCCTGCCAGTTGCTGTGGGCACAAACGAGAGGTTTCACCTGTTTACCTGTCTACGTTTCCCATTAGACCATAAGCAATCAGGGCTGGAACTGAGCTTTGCTTGTTTCAGTGTTTCTCTGACAAAGTGTAGCTCCTGGTGCATGGTGGTTCTCAATACATCTTATTGTGCATATACGTTAGAGTTTATTTCTAGCTCTTAGGCACCAATTTCTTGTTTTACTTAATACACCCACTTAATATTGTCATAATTTCTGAAGAGAAAGTAATAGCCACTTGTAGAACATTGTGAACAGAATAAATCTTGATAGAGAACTATTTTCATACCATTGTACAAAGGTCAAGTAAAAATTAAGATAATGGCCAGGCATGGTGGCTCATGGCTGTAATCCCAGCACTTTGGGAGGCCGAGGCGGGTGGATCGCCTGAGGTCAGGAGTTCAAGACCAGCCTGGCCAGCATAGTAAAACCCCATCTCCACTAAAAGTATAAAAAAATTAGCTGGGCATGGTGGCAGGTACCTGTAATCCCAGCTACTCGGGTGGCTGAGGCAGGAGAATTACTTGAACCCGGGAGGCAGAGGTTGCAGTGAGCCGAGATCGTGCCATTGCACTCCAGCCTGGGCGACAAGACAAAACTCTGTCTCAAAAATAATAATAATAATTATTATTATTATTATTTTAAGTAATGCTGTCTCAAAAAAATTAATAATTATTTTAAGTAATGCTGCTAACATTACCTGAAGGCCATCACCATTATGTTATGTAGCATATTTTCTTACATTATACCACTTATTTAAATTCCTTTTTCTTCCAAGAAGAATGTTGAGTGTTTTACAACAAATAACATACAAAAATGAGACCCAGTGCGGTGGCTCACGCCTGTAATCCCAGGACTTTGCAAGGCCGAGGTGGGTGGATCACCTGAGGTCAGGAGTTCAAGACCAGCCTGGCCAACATGGTGAAACCCTGTCTCTACTAAAACTACACAAATTAGCCGGGCATGGTGGCGGGTGCCTGTAGTCCTAGCTACTCACAAGGCTGAGACAGGAGAATCACTTGAACCCGGGAGGCAGAGGTTGCAGTGAGCCGAGATAGTGCCTTTGCAGTCCAGCCTGGGTAATAAGAGCAAAACTCTATGTCAAAAACAAACAAAACAAACTAACAAAAACATATAAAAATGGGCCATAGATTCTCAAACCTAACTGAGCATTAGGATACCTGGGGTGTTTGTGTAGAATACAAATTTCTGAATTTCACTTCTAGAGTTTCCGATTCACAGGTCTGTGAGGGGTCTGGAAATCAGCATTTTTAACAGACACCTACAATGACTGATGCAGGTGGTTCCCAGGCCACACTTTGAGAAAAACTGCAATAGAATCTCCAAACTGAAAATCAGGATTTAAGAGAAGAAGTCACATAAAAATGGTGGAACTGAAATGGTCAATACAGTGGCTCTCATTGAGTTTATAGTTATTTTGAGGTTCTCGGCAACTCTTGCAAAAAGAGAGAGAGCGAGGGAGATGATAGTTTACCTGGCTCTTATTATTGAAAAAGTAGGATATACTAGCTCCTTTAAGAAAGTATTTTCCTAATATTGGACACTAGAAAGTTGTTTTTGTTTTTGTTTTTGTTTGAGACGGAGTCTCACTCTCTCACTCAGGCTGAAGTGCAATGGCGTGATCTCGGCTCACCACAACCATCGCCTCCCAGGTTCAAGCAAGTCTCCTGCCTCAGCCTCCCAAGTAGCTGGGATTACAGGCATCCACCACCACACCTGGCTAATTTTTGTATTTTTAGTAGAGATGGGGTTTCACCATGTTGGCCAGGCTGCTGTCTAACTCCTGACCTCAGGTGATCTACCTGCCTCAGCCTCCCAAAGAGCTGGGATTACAGGTGTGAGCCACTGTGCCTGGCGTTAAAAAGTATTTCTTACAAGGGACTTTACAGAGAGATTTACTCTGAGGGCTACTTCCAAGGCTGGACACAGAAAAGGATGTTCGCTGAATGGGACATTACCAGTGGCTCCATCTCAGGAATGCAGCAGCAGGAACAAGGGTAAAGCCACATGCAGATTAAGTTTTGTTCAACAAATACTGATTTGCCATTTACTATGTGGCAGATATTCTACTAAACACTTGTGAAACAGAGTAAGACAGGTCCTGCTCCTGAGCAGCTGATGAGCAAGTGACACAGGGGCTGGCAGGAGAAGCCAAAGGTTGTGCCCTGAGCACGCAGCTGCCCTAACAAGTGGGCAGAGTTCGGGTCTAGGAAGTGGGCTGTGCAGGAGAGTTGTCCAACATGTGATTGGAAAATGCTGGGATGTTTGGACCGAGGCAAGAAACTGCACCTTTTATTAGGGTGAACTTTTCACATGGGTCTTAACTCTGCTCACGGAATCCAGGGCCTCACCTGACAGAAGCCATACCAGGCCAGAGAGGGCATCTTAAGTGGTGATGTCTATCACCGTGTCCAGCAGATAATGACTGGCTTTCCACACGAATTAGGTTCCAGATTATGGTGTGAGGAAAATGATGTTTAATCCAAATTCCTCTAGCAAAACTCCTTATATTGTCCATTAAGTGAAGTATACATATACATAATATATGTAGACCTATACAGTAGAATAATCAATAGAATATATGCAAAATATAAATTTCATAGTATTTTATATCATTTCAATTATTTTCCTCTCTGTACCCATTGTCCAAGCACAAATAGCTGCTTCACCTAAGCTAAATGCATCTATAATGAGATGCCACTGCAAGAGATGGTGCCTTCTATAGAATTCTTCTTTTGCAACAACTACAAAAACAGATTTCATAGGAACTGGTACTTATAACCCTCTTCAATAAAATCTGAATGCTAGACACTGAAGTATAAGCCAGTTAAGATGATTCTAGCACTAAGCACTCAGTAAATAGGGTCTACAGTAGAGTGTTTAGCAGGCTAACTTGAATTAAGTAGAATTTACAGAGCCTAGAATTGCTGAATTGTAGATACTTTATCTCTATGACACTCCCAAAATATTGCCATTCAGTAGGGCTCTTTGTAAGAGTTGGCTGGTGTGTTAATCTGTTCTCATGCTGCTAATAAAGACATACCCCAGACTGGGGAATTTATAAAGGAAAGAGGATTGCTGGACTCACAGTTTCACATGGCTGGGGAGGCATCACAATCATGGTGGAAGGCAGAGGAGGAGCAAAGTCACATCTTACATGACAGCAGGCAAGAGAGCTTGTGTAGGGGAACTCCCCTTTGTAAAACCATCAGATCTCATGAGACTCATTCACTATCGAAAGAACAGCACGAGAAAGACCCGCCCCCATGATTCAATTACCTTCCACTCGGTCCCTCCCATGACATGTGGGAATTATGGGAGCTACAATTCAAGATGAGATTTGGGTGGGGACAAAGCCAAACCATATCAACTGGCAAAAAGCTTAACCCTTTGCTCCCTGGTAAGGGCTGTGGTGCTGGTGTTCTCTATTGCTAACTCAAATCAGTTCTTTTTGGGAAATCAAAAGAGGTCATTATAGAGGTGATCTTCAAATACGGAAGTTGTGGAGCCTAGCCTATGATTTTGACAGAGTGGAAAGGTATCCCACATTCACAAAGAGTGGCCACGTA
Source organism: Theropithecus gelada (assembly GCF_003255815.1). Taxonomy (NCBI): domain Eukaryota; kingdom Metazoa; phylum Chordata; class Mammalia; order Primates; family Cercopithecidae; genus Theropithecus; species Theropithecus gelada. The sequence continues at coordinate 166,186,441 of NC_037672.1, read as the reverse complement.
AATACACATTTTTCTCAGGAACAGCTTTGGACTCACCTTAGTATTTAAACAAATGTTACCCTGAGACCCTGGATTCCTCACCCTATAAAGCAAGGCAGAAATAGTTTTGTTCTGGAAAAAGTTTCAAAATAGATGCTACTGGCTGTCCACCATGGACATATAAAGCCTTCATGAGTGGCCTGTCTGATTTTGAGCAACATGGCTTATCTGTTGTGGTCATTAGAATAAATTAGTCTTAAAATATATTAGGTTTCGGATCCCAGCCTATCCCCAACTTGCTTTCATTGCACGGCTGGGTTCTTGCCTCATGTACACACCCTCCCTGACACCTGAACAGCCCTTGTATTAAGGTCCTTCCTTTTCTGTGCTGACAGCTCATAGTGACCTCACTTTGTCAACAGTGGGGATAGGCTAGCTTCTTTACACCTAATCACCTACGGATGGAATTCTAAAGCAGCATTGTCCCAGAGAGCCTAGAATTACAGGATGTAAAGCTTGAAAATACTGTAAACCATTACAGAACAATTCTATTACTTTCCTGAATTCTTAATACAAATTATCTTACCCTGATAGTAAAGTGTAGCTGGTAATCATGATTTGGCTTATATAAGAAGTTTACTTTGTTATTTAATTTGTGGAGATTATGGCTCAATTTGCTTACACACTTGCATGTTTTTACCAAGCTTGAGATACACATACAGATTGGCTGCCTCTGAAGTCAACCTGTTGGGCCAGCCTAAGGGTTTGGATTTTTTTTTTTTTTTTTTTTGAGATGGAGTCTTGTTCTGTCACCCAGGCTGGAGTGCAATGGCGTGATCTCGGCTCACTGCAATTTCCGCCTCCCAGGTTCAAGTGATTCCCCTGCCTCAGCCTCCCGAGTAGCTGGAATTACAGGCGCCCGCCAACACGCCCGGCTAATTTTTGTATTTTTAGTAGAGACGGGGTTTCACCATGTTGGTCACGCTGGTCTCGAACTACTGACCTCAGGTGATCCGCTCGCCTTAGCCTCCTAAAGTGCTGCGATTACAGGCATGAGCCACCACACCCGGCCAAGGGTTTGGATTTCTATGGTGCCTGCTTGGAGGCTGACTTGGAGTCTTGACTGACAAGGCTTCTGGGCCAGCCTTCAGGCAGAGTTTTTCTTGGCATATAACCTAATACACATGAGACCAGTCCATCCCAGCAGGAGTAGGTTTTGTCAGAGGTGTTGTGTGGTAATTCTAAAACTATAAGCATTTTTCCAACAGGTCATTACTTATCTCAAAGACTTTGTAAATAGAGTGTGACTCCAATCTTCCTACAAAATAATGAGCCCACAGTGTAAGGATTGATTTTTGATAAGCCTGGAGATACCAAATTGAATTGGATACACAATAGAGCAGACAGAGCTCCTGGGGCTCCTTGGAAGTGGAAGAGGATTCTCAGGGGTGGGCACTGCCGGTAGACCCACTTGCATTGCACCTGAAAGGGGAAACATGGACATGAATGAAACATTTGAGTGTCCTTTCTTTGCCAGATCTGCCACTAGGTCCTTTTTGTGTTAGTTCATTGAAACGGATGCCATATGTTAGATTCTATACCTCTAAAAGATCAGGAAACTGAGGCTCAAGAGATTGGTAACTTGTCCAAGATGATATACTGAATAGAGGGCAGAGCCAGAATTCAGATCTGGATCCATCTGATTCCGTGGTATTATACTTGCCTCTCATCCTGGGACTATTATGAGAAAATTTATAATCACCTTGATCATTATAAGAAATTGACATGAATAAAAATATTCATCCCTCTGTGTGTGTAGATACACAGATTCTTGTTACTTACTCTAAATATTGGGGTTATTTTTTAGTTGCATCTTTTCAAAATTGTGGTAAAATATATACAAACGTAAAATTTACCATTGTAACCCTTCTAAAGTGTACAGTTCAGTGGCATTAAGTACACTCACGTTGTTGGCAACCATCAGTACGATCCATTCTCTAGAACTTTCTTCATCTTCTCAAATGAAACCTCTCTACCCATTAAATACTAAGCCCCCTCCCTCCTTCCCCTCTTCCAAATGTTTTGTGTAGGGTTTGACGCACGTGAAGCATTAGGCATGTGAAGGAGTTTAGGCCCTGACTTCTCCCATTCATTCCTCTTTCCCTCCAGAGCTTTCGCAAATAGGAAGGTGAGATCAAAGTTTCGCTGGTCAAATGTAGAGAAGAGTATAAACGATTAATGGTGAGTAGGGTTTCCAGGAAACTCTGTTAGGGGATGAAGCTTAGAAATGAAGCCTGTTGGGGTTTTCTGCTCCCTTCTGAAAAATAGACTTTGAGGGCCCACTTAGTCCACTTACACAGCAGCCACAGAGAACCTCAAGCTGCCCTCATCCTCCCAATTGCTAGAAAGGAGAAGACAGAGGGAGGAGGAATACTTTACATAGAGAGGACAGGATGTGAAGGGAAGTCCAGGCTGACTGATGGTCACAGACCCACCAGAGCCACAGGCTGGGCCACCTGTGACCTGAGACATATAATCTATCTCCTAGTAAGACATGACCCAGGGAACACCAAGCGCCCCCCTCCCCATCCTACCCCACAGCAGGTGTCCTCACTCTGTATTCCCCTCTCATGGCAGGGAACAGCAAATCCTGTCTGCTTTGGAAATATGAACAGGGATGATAAATATTCTTGAGCATTTGAGCTATGCCAAGAGCATGACTGAAAACCAGAAATAAACAAGAGGCCTTGAGCCAAGAGGAGGTCACAGCGACAATCTCATTATCCAAGCAAACTTCATGCTCACAGGATTTCAGGGCTTTGTCACTGTCTACCCAGAAGGAGATGGCATCACGTTCTCTCAGCACAAAAATATTTAAATTTTCTCTTTGGTCTAAATCTGTATTCAGTTTGCTTTTAACTTTTCTTAATTTTTTTTATAGTAAAATATAGTGCTTTATTGGAAAGTATTGCCTTATTTTGAAAAAAATGACTCTAAATCCTTTGTGCTACTTTTCTGTTTGCACTAATTGGTACAATCTTCAAGTCGACGCCAACAAAGCAAGCACTGAGGTTGCAGCTACTACCCAGTTACAGGAGCTAAGGGAATCTTTTTCACATTTTATTTGCATAGTGATATAATTATCTATGGTAGTTACAAGTTGACATTGTTCCTATTACTAGTTTTATGCTGGAGCTTTTCCAGTAGTATAAAGCATTGCTGTCCTTCGTTAATTACAATACCAAACTCTTATATGGTGCTTACCATATCCCACACACTGTTCCCTATATATAAACCATTTAATTCCACAATCTTTTAAGGTACTCTTATTTGCTTCACTTAACAGATGAGGGAACTGAGCCAACAACAACAACAAAATTTTGTAGTTTTTTAAGAGACAAGGTCTTGCTCTGTCACCCAGGCTGGGGTTCAGTGGCATGATCTTAGCTCACTGCAGCCTCAAATTCCTGGGCTCAAGCATCCTCCCACCTCAGCCTCCCAAGTAGCTGGGACTTACAGGTACGTGCCACCAAGCCCAGTTAATTATTTAATTTTTTTGTAGAGATGGGGTCTTGCTATAGTGCCCGGGCTGGTCTTGAACTCCTGGGCTCAAGCAATCCTCCCACCTCAGCCTTTTGAGTACCTACGACTACAGGTGCACACCACCAAGTCTGGCTAATTCTTTTCATTTTTTGTAAAGACAGGGTCTTCACTATGTTGCCCAAGCTGGTCTCAGACTCCTGGCTTCAAGTGATCCTCCTGCCTCAGCCTCCCAAAGTTCTGGAGTTATAGGTATGTGCCACCACACCAGGCCCCAAGCAAAAATTTTGAAAGCTATTTTTTTATATCAAGAGATAGGGATATATTGTATAACATGCACACAAACGAGTTTTTCCTCACTAGCCAAATGTGAGTGTGTGTGCGCACACGTGTGCGTGTATTTTTTTTTTTTTTAGTAGACTATTTTTCAGATCAGTGTTAGGTTCACACCAAAACTGAGTGGAAGGTACAGAGATTTCCCTTTTACCTCGTGATCCCACTCATGCAACTCACGCATAGCCTTCCCCATTATTAATCTCCTTCAACAGAGTGGTACATCTGCTACAAAGTATCAGCCTACAAGGAGACACCTTCTCATCCAAAGTCCACAGTTTACATTACATTTCACTCTTAGTTTTGCATGTTCTATGAGTTTGGACAAATTTATAGTGACATGTCTCTGCCACTGTAATGATATACAGCGTAATCTCATTGCCCTAAAAATCCTCTGTGCTCTGCCTATTCACCTTTCCCTCCCGGCAACCCTTGGAAACCACTGATCTTTTTACTGTCTCCATAGATTTGCATTTTCCAGGTTGTCATAGAGTTGGAATCATATAGTATGTTGTCTTTTCAGATTGGCTCCCTTCACTTAGTAATAGACATTTAAGACTTTTCTATGTCTTTTCCTGGCTTGTTAGCTCATTTCTTTTTACTGCTGAATCGTATTCCACTGGCTGGATATACCACAGTTCATTTATCCATTCAATTACTAAAGGACATCTTGGTTTCTTCCAAATTTTGGCAATTAGGAATAAAGTTGTCATAAACATCTGCATGCAGGTTTTGTGTGGAAGTAACACTTCAACTTTCTTGGGTAAATACCAAAGGGCACAATTGCTGGATTGTATGAGAAGAGTATGTTTAGTTTTGTAAGAAACCATCAAACTGTCTTCCAAAGTGGCCGTACCATTTTGTATTCCCACAAGCAATGAATGAGAATTCCTACCGTGGCTGGTCTTACCTTCCAGTTCAGTGGAATCATTGTTGTGTCTCCTCGTGAAAGGGAGTCACGGTGTTGGCTGGGGTGATTGATCCTGACTCCCAAGGGAAAGTTGGTCTACTACTCCACAACCGAAGTAAGAAAGAGCATATGTGGAATACAGGAGGTCACGTGGGGCATTCTTAGTATTATTATATCCTGTGATTAAGTTACAAAAACCCAGTCCAGCCAGGATTATTAATGTCCCAAATCCTTCAGGAATAAAGTTTTGGGTCACAGCACGAAAGAAGAATCTCAACCAACTGAAGAGCTTGCTGAAGGCTTGCTGAAGGCTGAAGCTTGCTGAAGGTAAAGGGAATACATAACATGTAGTAGAAGGTTCCTCCTTCCTCCACCCATAGTTAAAAATACTAGCTACCACCATGACTACAAGATCAGTTAGGACTGTAATTGTCATGATTATTTTCTCCTATGTTGCTATGAATATGTGTGTGTATAATCTTTGTTTTCCTTCCTTTCTTATTGCCTTATCATGTAACCTTAGATGTACTGATTTTATATCATAGTATTTCAGTATTTCAGTATTTCAGCAAAGGAGAAGAGTTAAGTATCACTAAAGGACCTTACCTCCTTTCCTGAGGAAGAGGTTCGTGTGCTTTTGATTTTTGCAGGATAGTTGTGGTATGTTAGGCAGAATTATGACCTTTTTGTTGTGTTTATTAATATGGATTGGGGAGGTGTGCATGGGTACCAAGTTGACAGAGGTGAATTTGTGAAGGTTAATTCTATGTGTCAATTTGAGTGGGCTTAGCGGCACCTGAATGAAACACTGTTTCTGAGTGTGTCTGTCAGGGTGTTTCCAGATGAGATTACCATTTGAATATCCATGATTTAGTTGATTACCCTCCCCATTGTGGCTGTCATCCACAACAGCAATCAACCAATCCATTGAGGGCCTCAGTAGAACAAAGGTGGAGGAGGGAGGAATTTGCTCCCCGCTCTTTTTTACCTTCCTCACTGCTGGATCTAGGACATCTCATATCATCTTCAGACTGGGATTTACATCAATAGTTCCCCTTGTTCTCAGGCCTTCAAACTCAGAGTAAATTACACCACCGGCTTTCCTGGGTCTCCAGCCTGCAGACAACAGACTGTGGGACTTCTCAGCCTCCATAATTGTGTGAGCCAAGTCCACATAGTAAATCTTCTTTTGCATCTCTTGGTTCTATTTCTCTGCAAAACCCTGACTAACACAGATGCAGCATTTGGCGTTGTCAGAGTTGTGGATTTTGGCCATTCTAATAGGTGTGTAGTGGTATCTCATTGTTGTTTTAAGTTGCGCTTGCTGCATTTCCTAATGACATATGATGAGCGTATCTTCATAAGCTTATTTGTCATCTGTATATCTTCTTTGGAAGTGTCTGCTATGTTCTCTGGTCTGTTTTTTAAATTGGGTTGATTGTTTTCTTATTGTTGAGTTTTAAGAGTACTTTGTATATTTGTATAACAGTCCTTTATCAGATATATCTTTTGAAAATACTTTCTTTCAGTCTGTAGCTTGTCTTTTACTCTCTTGAAAGTGTCTTTCAGCCAGGCGCAGTGGCTCATGCCCGTAATCCCAGCACTTTGAGAGGCCGAGGTGGGTGGAATACTTGAGGCCAGGAGTTTGAGACCAGCCTGGCCAACATGGTGAAACCCTGTCTCTATTAAAAATACAAAAATTAGCCAGGTGTGATGATGCATGCCTGTAATCCCAGCTACTCGGGAGACTGAGGCAGGAGAATCGTTTGAACCCAGGAGGTGGAGGCTGTAGTGAGCTAAGATCATGCTACTGCACTGCCGCCTGGGTGACCGCAAGATTCTGTTTCTTTTTTTTTTTTTTTTTTTTTTTTTTTTTTTTTTTT
>NC_037672.1:165831228-165848771 GCF_003255815.1 Theropithecus gelada | reverse complement strand
AAAAAAAAAAAAAAAAAAAAAAAAAAAAAAAAGAACTGGAACAAGACAAGGATGCCCACTTTCACTACTTCTATTCAACACTACTAGAAGTCCTATACAGAGCAATCAGACAAGAGAAAGAAAAGGCATCCAAATTGGTAAAGAGGAAGTCAAACTGTCACTGTTTGCTGATGATATGATCGTATACCTAGAAAACCCTAAAGACTCATTCAGAAAGCTTCTAGATCTGATAATGAACTCAGTAAAGTTTCAGGATACAAAATCAGTGTATACAAATAAATATCACTGCTATACACCAACAGCGATCAAGCTGAGAATCAAATTAAGAACTCAACCCCTTTTTCAACAGCTTCAAAGAAAATAAAATATTTAGGAATATACCTAACCAAGGAGGTAAAAGATCTCTACAAGGAAAACTACAAAACACTGCTGAAAGAAATCACAGATGACACAAACGAATGGAAACACATCCCATACTCATGGCTAAGTAGAATCAATATTGTGAAAATGACCATGCTGCCAAAAGCAATCTGTAAGTTCAGTGCAATTCCCACCATAATATCATCACCATTCTTCACAGAACAAGAAAAAACAATCGTAAAATTCATGTGGAACCGAAAAAGAGCCTGCATAGTCAAAACAAGAGTAAGCAAAAAGAACAAAATGAAGGCATCACATTACCCGACTTCAAACTATACTACAGGCTATACTTACCAAAATAGCATGGTACTGGTAGAAATATAGGCAGGTAGACCAATGGAACAGAATAGAGAACCCAGAAATAAAGCCAGATACTTACTGCCAACTGATCTTTGACAAAGCAAATGAAACCATAAAGCGGGGGAAAGCACACCCTATTCAACAAATAGCGCTGAGATAATTGGCAAGCCACATGTGGAAGAATGAAACTGGGTTCTCATCTCTCACCTTATACAAAAATCAATTCAAGATGAATCAAAGACTTAAATCTAAGACCCGAAACCATAAAAGTTCTAGAAGATAACGTCAGAAAAACTCATGTAGACCTTGGCCTAAAGAGTTCATGACCAAGAACCGAAAAACAAATGCAACAAAAAGATAAATAGATGGGACTTAATTAAACTAAAAAGCTTCTGCACAGCAAAAGAAATAATCAGCAGCATAAACAACTGACAAAGTGGGAGAAAATATTCAGAAACTATCCATCTGACAAAGGACTAATATTTAGAATCTACAAAGAACTCAAATCAGCAAGAAGAAACAAATAATCCTATCATAAAGTGGGCTGAGGATGTGAGTAGACAATTCTCACAAGAAGATATACAAATGGGCCAGGTGCAGTGGCCCGTGCCTCTAATCCCAGCACTTTGGGAGGCCAAGGCAGGTGGCTTGCTTGAGGTCAGGAGTTCAAGACCAGCCTGGCCAACATGGTGAAACCACATCTCTACTAAAAATACAAAAAAAAAAAAAAAAAAAAAAATTACTGTGTGTGGTGGTGTGTGCCTGTAATCCCAGCTACTCAGGAGGCTGAGGTGGGAGGATTGCTTGAACCCGGGAGGCAGAGGTTGCAGTGAGCCAAGATTGCACCACTGCACTCCAGCCTGGGTGACAGAGTGAGACCCTGTCTCAAGAAAGATAAAAAATAGAAAGGATATACAAATGGCCAATAAACATATGAAAAAATGCTCAACATCACTAATCAGGGAAATGTAAATCAAAACCACAGTGTGATACCACCTTATTCCTACAAGAATGGCCATAATTAAAAAATAAAAAAATAATAGATGTTGGTGTAGACACGGTAAAAAGGCAACAGTTTTACACTTCTTGTGGGAATGTAAACTAGTACAACCACTATGGAAAACAGTATGGAGATTCTTTAAAGAACTAAAAGTAGAACTACCATTTGATCCAGCAGTCCCACTACTGAGTATCTATGCAGAGGAAAAGAAGTCATTATATGAAAAAGACACATGCACATGCATGTTTATAGCAGCACAATTCATAATTGCAAAAATATGGAACCAACCTAAATGCCCATCAACCAACGAGTAGAGAAAGAAAATGTGAGATATATATATATATAATGGAATACTACTCAGCCATATAAAGGAATGAAATAACAACATTCACAGCAACTTGGATAAAGTTGGAGACAGTTATTCTAAGTGAAGTAACTCGGGAATGGAAAATCGAACATCGTATGTTCTCACTTATGAGTGGGGGCTAAGCTATGAGGATGCAAAGGCATTAAGAATGACATAATGGACTCTGGGGACTTGCAGGGAAGAGTGGGAGGGGGATGAGGGACAAAAGACTACACACTGGGTGCAGTGTACACTGCTTAGGTGATGGGTACATCAAAATCTCAAATCACACCTAAAGAACTTATCTATGTAACCAGATAACACCTGTTCCTTAAAAACTTGAAATAATAATTTGAAAAAAAAAATAGCTTACTCAAAAAAGTTTTCTTTTGTGAATTGATGAGGACGTAAAGCACAAATCAAGTAGGGAAGAAATTGAAATTGGTTCTTCACATGATACACAAAGATAAATTCCAGATGGAAAAAAGGACTTAAATATCAAAATAAGATGTTTAGTAGAACATATGAAAGTGAATATTTTTCTGATTCTGGGGTGTGGCAGGAGTTCTTAAACATAAAAAAGAAAAGTTTGGTCAAATTGACTATATTAAAATTAAGTCATATTTATCAAAAAAAATCCCTTAAAGATGGTAAAGACCGATTACAAACAGATAAATGTGTTATGCAATATAGATAACTAACAGTATCAAGAATATATAATGCACAATAAATCATTAAGAATAACCTGATAGGAAAATGGGCAAAAGATAAAAAACAGGCATTTCACAGAAGAGGAAACACATAGCCAACATATGTTGAACCTGTGTTCACACTAGATATGCAAATCAAGACCACATGAGATTTCAGTTGACATTTGAATGGCAAAAATTAATAAGTCTGATAATATCAATTGATACAGGGCAGGGCTTCTCCAGCTTCAGCAGGAATTATCTATGGATCTTTTTTTAAATGCATCATTTGATTTAGAGGATTTGGAGTGGGGCCTGAGATGCTGTATTTCTAACAGATTTCCAAGTGATGCTGATTCCACTGGTCTGTGGACTACAATTTCAGTTGCAAAGTTGGAGAGTATGTAGATCAGCAGGATCTCTTAAATATGAGAGGTCCATTTTTTTTGTTGTTGCTGTCAACTGGTGGCCAGTCTTTGCTTCTAGAGGCTGCCTACATTCCTTCTCATGTTTCCATGGGCAACATGGAGGCTCAGTCCGCCAGCAGTGGCAGGTTGAGTCCCACTCATGCTTTGAATCTGTCAAACTCCCTCCTTCTGCTGCTGTTTTCTGATTCCAACTAGAAAAAATTTCTTTGCTTTTAAGGGTTCATGTGATTATATTGGGTCTAGTCAGATTATCTAGGATAATCTATATTTTGAGGTGTATAACCTTGGTTATATTTGCAAAATCCCATGAGCCATGTCATGTAACATTCACAGGATCCAAGGATTACGGAATAGGCATCTCTAGGGGGATCATTCTGTTTACCACAATGAAAAGTTATGGTCTTTCGCTCAGTTCCCAGACTTGGACAGGTTCTCTGATCCAGACCTAATCAGTTAAAGGGTCTCCTTTAACTGATTAACTGATGAAGAACCCTGCAATAATACAGCAAATGTACACAGAGCAGCTGTCCAGGCTTTCTCAAAGGAATCTGTGCTCACTTGTCCAAGTAACAGTACACTGGAGAAAGGAATCTAACCAGATATTTCAAAGATTATTGGGAATACAGTCAAGCTAACGTTGTTACCCGGGTGCCCAAAACACCATAGTGGCTCCCATGTTAATGGGAGCATATGGAGATGGGGTAATGAATGGAGTACTGGCCCAAGTCTGTTTACTGTTGGGTCTACTGTGTCCCTAGACATACTCTGTGGTCATTTTCCAACTTCCTGAATGCATAATCAGCATGGACATATTTAATAACAGGCAGAATCATCACACTGGTTCTTTGACTTATGGAGAGAGAATTATCATGGTAGGAAAATACAAATAGAAACCACTGAACCTTCTCTTTCTGTGCAAGATAGTAAATCAAAAATAATACTATATCCTGGTAGAATGGCAGAGATTAATGTCAGTCTCAATGACTTAATGGTTGAAGTGTGGTGATTCCTATCATATTCCTACTTAATTAATCAGACTGTCCTTGCAAAGGACTGATGGAATGTGCTAGGTGATGGCGAACTATTACAGTACATTTAATCAAGCAATTTCCTGGCCACAGCTGCTGTACCAGAAATGGTATCTTAACTAAATGAGATGAACACAGCCTATGGTACTTCATAAGCAGCTGTTGACATGGCGAATGCCTTCTTTCAGTTCCTGCCTGTCAGGAAAGAGAATCAGAAGGAGTTCACATTCACTTGGAATTGACAAAAGTACACATTTATGGTCATGCTCTAGGACTGTGTCAACTCTTCTGCCCTCTGTCACAGTATAGTCCAAAGGGACCTTGATTGCCTAGATGTTCAGTGAAACATCATGATCCACTCTACTGATGACATCATGTTAGTCAGTCACACACTTTGGCAATGCCCTACAATCCTTTTCTCCCTTGCATTTTTATCGCACTTGTTTGGTAAAATCATAAATTTACATGGTAAACTTTTGATTTTTTTTCCTGTAGAAAATATAAGAGCTATATTAGAAAGTCATAAAAAAGGGCAGATTGGTTTTATGCTGAATTCACGATTACCAACCTCAAATGGTGACTTTTATTTTCTCTGAGAAATTACTTGCTGGCTTTTGGTGTGGCAAAGGAAAGGCGCTGGTGTTTGAGGAGAGTAGAGGATGTTTGAATTTGTCATTATGGAAAGTGAGAGAGTGAGGTGGTTAGAAGACGACAGTATAAAGATCAGGTAGTGTTGAGGGCCATCTTTGGAGATGAGCTAACACAACAGTTGAGGCATGGAGTGTCCTATAATCATGTTTCCTCCCATACTCATTTTTGGAGATTTTCTGGGATTAATAATTGCTTTGTTTTATATTGGCGTAGTTTGAAATGTGTCTATATATATTATTATTCTGTCTTCAAACTCAACAGAACTCTAGAATTTCTCTCAATACTATGGTCTATCAGTTTTTGTTTATTTGAGATGTACTTTTTAGTACCCCTTCTCTCCCACTGTCCATCCACCTGCTCTAGTATGGACTGAATGGTTTTTTGTGTGCTGCACAATTTTTAAAGTGGGACTTTCCTTCACCACCATCCTACAAATTTCTTTTGGCTTATTTTTGTTTTCAGTGACCTATTTCCTAAGTAGCAGAGACTGCTGGTTGTTTTCCAAGATCCCTTTCCTTCATAATAATAGAACTCCTATTTTTTAAAAATTATACTTTAAGTTCTAGGGCACATAAAGGTTTATTACATAGGGTATACATGTGCCGTGTTGGTTTGCTGCACCCATCAACTTGTCATTTACATTAGGTATTTCTCCTAATGCTATCCCTTCCCCAGCCCCCACCCCGCAACAGGCCCTGATGTGTAATATTCCCCGCCCTGTGTCCATGTGTTCTCATTGTGCAACTCCCACCTATGAGTGAGAACATGCTGTGTTTGGTTTGCTGTCCTTGTGGTAGTTTGCTTAGAATGATGGTTTCCAGCTTCATCCATGTCCCTGCAAAGGACATGAACTCATCCTCCGCATAGTATTCCATGGTGTATATGTGCCACATTTTCTTAATCCACTCTATCATTGATGGACATTTGGGTTGGCTCCAAGTCTTTGCTACTGTGAGTAGTGCTGCAGTAAACATATATGTGCTTGTGTCTTTATAGTCGCATGATTTTTTTTTTTTTTTTTTTCAGATGGAGTTTGGTTCCATCGCCCAGGCTGGAGTGCAGTGGCGTGATCTCGGCTCACTGAAAGCTCCACCTCCCAGGTTCACGCCATTGTCCTGCCTCAGCCTCCTGAGTAGCTGGGACTACAGGTGCCCATCACCACACCCGGCTAAGTTTTTGTATTTTTAGTAGAGACGGGGTTTCACTGTGTTAGCCGGGATGGTCTCAATCTCCTGACCTCGTGATCCGCCCGCCTTGGCCTCCCAAAGTGCTGGGATTACAGGCGTGAGCCACTGCGCCCAGCCCTATAGTAGCACGATTTATAATCCTCTGGGTATATACCCAGTAATGGGATCGCTGGGTCAAATGGAATTTCTGGTTCTAGATCCTTGAGGAGTCGCCACATTGTCTTCAACAATGGTTGAAGTAATTGACACTCCCATCAACAGTGTGAAAGAGTTCTTATTTTTCTACATCCTCTCCAGCATCTGTTGTTTCCTGACTTTTTTTTTTTTTTTTTGAGACAGAGTCTCTCTCTGTTGCCCAGGATGGAGCGCGGTGGTGCGAGCTCGGCTCACTGCAAGCTCCGCCTCCCGGGTTCACGCCATTCTCCAGCCTCAGCCTCCTGAGTAGCTGGGACTACAGGCATCTGTCACTACGCCCGGCATATATATATATGTGTGTACAGTGTAAGGAAATTAATTTTTGTATACAGTGTAAGGAAAGGATCCAGTTTCAGCTTTCTACATATGGCTAGCCAGTTTTCCTAGCACCGTTTATTAAGTAGGGAATCCTTTGCCCATTGCTTGTTTTTGTCAGGTTTGTCAAAGATCATATATATATATATGCCGGGCGTGGTGACAGATGGCTCTCTGTCTATATATTGGTATATATATATGCATATATATATATTTTGTATCTTTAGTAGAGACAGTTTCACCGTGTTAGCCAGGATGGTTTCTGTCTCCTGACTTCGTGATCCGCCCGCCTCGGCCTCCCAAAGTGCTAGGATTACAGGCATGAACCACGTTTCCTGACTTTTTAATGATCGCCATTGTAACTGGCGTGAGATGGTATCTCATTGTGGTTTTGATTTGCATTTCTCTGATGACCAGCGATGATGAACATTTTTTCATATGTCTGTTGGCTGCATAAATGTTTTCTTTTGGGAAGTGTCTGTTCATATCCTTTGCCTACTTTCTGATGTGGTTGTTTTTTTCTTGTAAATTTGTTTAAGTTACAAGATTCTGGATATTAGCTCTTTGTCTGATGGGTAGAGTGCAAAGATTTTCTCCCATTCTGTAGGTTGCCTGTTCACTCTTATGATAGTTTCTTTTGCTGTGCAGAAGCTCTTTAATTACATCCCATTTGTCTATTTTGGCTTTTGTTGCCATTGCTTTGGTGTTCTGGTCATGAAGCCTTTGCCCATGCCTATGTCCTGAATGGTATTGCCTAGGTTTTCTTCTAGGGTTTTTATGGTGTTAGGTTTTACATTTAAGTCTTTTATCCATCTTGAGTTAATTTTTGTATACAGTGTAAGGAAAGGATCCAGTTTCAGCCTTCTACATGTGGCTAGCCAGTTTTCCCAGCACCATTTATTAAATAGGGAATCCTTTCCCCATTGCTTGTTTTTGTCAGGTTTGTCAAAGATCAGATGGTTGTAGATGTGTGGTGTTATTTCTGAGGACTCTGTTCTGTTCCATTGGTCTATATATCTTTTGGTACCAGTACCATGCTGTTTTGGTTACTGTAATCTTGTAGTATAGTTTGAAGTCAGGCAGTGTGATGCCTCCAGCTTTGTTCTTTTTGCTTAGGATTGTCTTGGCTATGCGAGCTCTTTTTTGGTTCCATATGAAGTTTAAAGTAGTTTTTTTCTAATTCTGTGAATAAAGTCAGTGGTAGCTTGATGGGAATAGCATTAAATCTATAAATTACCTTGGGCAGTATGGCCATTTTCACAATATTGATTCTTCCTATCCATGAGCATTTTCACAATATTGATTCTTCCTATCCATGAGCATGGAATGTTCTTCCATTTGTTTGTGTCCTCTTTTATTTTGTTGAGCAGTGATTTGTAGTTCTCCTTGAAGAGGTCCTTCAAGCCCTTGTAAGTTGTATTCCTAGGTATTTTATTCCCTTTGTAATAATTGTGAATGGGAGTTCACTCATGATTTGGCTCTCTGTTTGTCTATTATTGGTATATAGGAATGCTTGTGATTTTTGCACATTGATGTTGTATTCTGAGACTTTGCTGAAGTTGCTGAAGTCAGCTTAAGGAGATTTGGGGCGGAGATGATGGGGTTTTCTAAATATATGATCATGTAATCTGCAAATTTTTAGTTTCATACATGGATACCAAAAACAAAAACAAAAAACATGTCCCAAACTGCCTTAAAGCTAAGTGTGGCCATGTGACTGAATGCTGACCGATGAAATATAAGCCTTAGAGTCTGGTTCATGGTAACTCAAAGTGCTGAACACAGTGATCTACACATATGTGCACAATAAATATTTGTTGACTTACTAAATCAATGTTTCCTCAGCCTTGGAGATGCTTCTTTCCTGACAGAGTTTTTCTTGCTTATTGAAATCTTACTTTTCAAGGCTACTCTCAAATACCATGTCATCCAAGAAGTTTTCCTTGTCCTCTCCTCGATTAGAGTTATTTCTTATATTAATGTTTAACTTCAGTTTGGGGAGTTACAGCTGATACCCATTCTCTTGATAGTGACCTCTGTGTGGTTGTTAACAGTGGCTAGGTTTCTTTGATATGAAGAGTATTGCATGCTATTCTGTGACATTTTTACCACTGCTTACCAAAAGAGAGACGGTACATTGGCTTGTGGGGAGAAAAATATGTTGTTTTTAGGCTTTACTTGTTTCCATTGGATTGTGTGCTTCAATTGAAGGTCATCTTTATTTTTTATTTTCCTTGCCTTGCTGTGTGTCTGGCATTATGCATAAGAAAATCAATTGATTTTGACAAAACTTAATGGCCTCAAGAAAGCTGAGGTTAAAGGAAAGAGAGTTTGAGAGAACATATGCATACTCAGATCTTTGTTTTCTACACCAACCTAAATTTTAACCAGACAGTTGTCTAATCATGGAACACAAGCAAGGGGAATGTAGTTGAATGATATTAATTGTCAGAGTACTGTTTGTGATGGCTCAGATGCCATTTCCACAGAAATATACCTACTTGCTTGATCATGCTGGTCAGAGCAAACTTTCCCATGTGCTGGATCCCATTTATGCATTAAGCTTGATAGGTTACTATACTACTGATGAACTGTATTTCCTGCCAATTGCATTTTAGTCATTCCATCCTGGGAGTACTGCCATTCACTGTGATTGGGTTTGGATGTTCCCCAACTGTTCTTGGGCATGACGTTAAAAAAAAAAAACAACAAACAACCAGCTAATCTTTACTGTGCATGGAGACACAGTAATTATACTCCCATCGGCGCTTTTTGTTTCTTTGGTCTTGGAGCATCCCTCTGCAACCTATTCTGTGGCTGATGGTACAGTAGCTATTAATAGTTTATACAGGAGATCAGGCGCGGTGACTTAGGCCTCCCACCACTCTGGGAGGCTAAGGCGGGCAGATCACCAGAGGTAAGGAGTTTGAGACTAGCCTGGCCAACATGGTGAAACCCTGTCTCTACTAAAAATACAAAAATAGCCAGGCATGGTGGTGGGCACCTGTAATCCCAGCTATTTGGGAGGCTGACGTAGGAGAATTGCTTGAACCCAGTAGGCGGAGGTTGCAGTGAGCTGAGATCACACCTTTGTACTCCAGGCTGGGCGACAAGAGTGAGACTCCATCTCCAAAAAAAAAAAAAAAAAAAGTTTATACAGGAGTTTCTGAATTTGCTAATGTTCTTGGGAGCTCAGGTGCTCTAATTGTCAATCCATTGTCTGTGGCATAAGACATCTGTGTTCTGTTATCTTCTCTGAATGAGTAAGTAACTCTGCTTTCAACAGTTACCCACCTTTTTAAAGAACATCTGACTAGAGTAATTTATGAAGTATCTGGATTTTAAAAATTATTAGCATTTTAATTTTTCCTAGCTGAGGTGCTAGGATAACCTCAGGATAAAACTGGCTTTTTGCAGTCAGTTGTGCTGAAACCAAGCATAATTTAAGTGAGGGCTTGACCATCCACATCTTTCTGAGTGCTTCCTCAGTCCTTTCCTTTAGTTTTAGTGGAACGAACATGGATTTTGAAATACTGGAATTAAAATTCTGTTTTAGCACTTATAGTTTTACTTGGACAATTATTTAAACTACCGGAATGATAGGTTCCTAATGCTCAAAATGAGGACTATACTTATTAAAGTAAGTGTTTGAAATACTTTGTATCTAGTATACATTTAATACAGGTTAGTTGCCCTTCTCTGTTTTTAAGAATTCTGAAAGTTTTTTTGCCCCTTCGGTTCTGTGACATCTCATTCCTTATTTTCTTTCTCTTTCTTATTTTCTTTATTGATTTCCTTTATGTGATCCTTTACTCTGCTGGTCTTTTAACTGTTGATTTCTCAAAGTTCTGTCCTGGGCTGTCTTCTTATTCAACACATTTCCATTAGCAATCTAGATAGTTTTTATAAAAATGCGTATAATGTCCAAGTATATCTTCACTTTAGCTTGTTTTTATAGTTTGGATTCATATATTTAACTGTAGTTTTCTTGAATATCCTACAGATTCCTCAAATCCAATATGTACAAAATGGAACTCATCATCTTTCTCTACCAACCAGCAATTCTTCTATATTCTTAATCTTAATATTCACTCTCAGTTATTTAGTGGATCAAGCCAGAGACCTGAGTATTATCCTCAAGTCTTTCTTCTCTTCCCATCCCACACATTTACTCATTAATCATATCTTATTAAGCATAATTTTCAAGCACCCTTGAGTTCTTCTAACTCCTTCCATCCTGATATCCATTGACGTAGTCTAGACTTGGAAAATTATATCAGCAGTAAATCAGAATACCTACTTTTTAACATCTTGACCTGTCTTGAGTTATAAAAACACTTTGCTGTGAATGTAATATATGGTTGTGTATTTTCCATAAAGTATTTCCCTTTCAAGAAGGGGAGAGAGTAGCAAAAAAAAAAAAAAAAAAGAAAGAGAGAAAAAAAAAAACCCTCAGTTTTTGACTTATCTTTTAATTTTAGGATTTTATTTGAAATACATAGTAAAATGGTTTTCCTTTGTGTTTTCTTTCATTGCTGTACTCTTTCAGAGATTACTTAATTTTTAATTGTTTACATCTTTTTTTCTCTTTAAAAACATTTAACTCTTGAATATAGTGTTGTTTTTTTTTTAACCTGCCTCGTCTCCTCTCCTCTCCTCTCCTCTCCTCTCCTCTCCTCTCCTTCATTCCTTTCCATCTCCCCTCCCCTCTGTTCCCCTCCCCTCTCCTCTCCCTTCATTTCTTTCTTTGACAGAGTTTCACTCTGTTGCCCAGGCTGGAGTGCAATGGCACAATCATGGCTCACTGTAACTTCCGCCTCCCGGGTTCAAGCAATTCTCCTGCCTCAGCTTCATGAGTAGCTGGGATTACAGGCGCCTGTCGCCACGCCCAGCTAATTTTTGTATTTTTAGTAGAGACGGAGTTTCACCATGTTGGCCTGGCTGGTCTCGAACTCCTGACTTCAGGTTACCCACCTGCCTTGGCCTCCCAAAGTGCTGGGATTACAGGCATGAGCCACCGCACCTGGCCTTCTTTTCTTTTTTTAATATAGTGTTTTTAAAGCTATTTTAGTTCAAGGATCTCGTGGAGAAACTGGAAACTGTGGACTTTCCACCTAGAAAAGTACACATATTGAATTTTACACTTTTAGGAGATTCACAGTAGACAGCCAGAAACCATGGATGTTTTAGATTCTTTTGGATAAAGCATCTCTAAACTGTCTAGAAATTCTTTTTTGTTCATAATATAATATTCTATAGATATTGAGACAACTCTTTACATACAAGACAATAAATTTATATATATATATATGTGGAAAAGATGTAAGATTTACAGTTTCCAACTTACTTTTTAAACACTTGGCATAGGGATGAAAACTTGGCACTTAGCTCCTTGTTTAAATCTGAATCTGCAACTGAACAAGGTATTCATATGATTTATGTCTCAGAGTTAGTGCCAATCATAGAAAAAAATGTCAATAGGACAATAAAAGCGTCAGTGTCATCTCTTGCCTTTCAGTTGGTCAGTGCTGCTTTTATACTGTTACCTAGTACTCATAAACACCGTCTTGTAATATACAATCAGACTTGACTTTCTAGGCTCTAAAGTTGCCTGTCCCCATCAAAGTGTCTTGTGAAATTGCTCAGAAAGCAGTTTGAGATTGGATAGAGCTCATTCAGATTTTGGTGTTCATGACTAGTAATTTTGACGGGAGAGAGCTCGTGCTTTTAGAGTTGTGTTATTATCTAAGTTGAAATAGATGCCACCACATCCCTGCCAGCATAATCTAGCAACAGGAAACATGCTCATTTTGGTAAGAGGTACTCTCTCTTCTAACATAAAGACTTTTAAATCTCAGTAAACATATTTCTTTCTTGTGGCAATCTTGTTTTTAGAAAGTACATGGATTTAAGAAAGTAAATATTAATATGATCGCTTACACTATATTCAAGAGTAGTTTCATGTAGTACTTATTCTAATAAAGGTGTTTTTAAAAAGGAAATAGTAAATAGCATCTATACAGCATTTACTGTGTTCTTGGGTTGGAAGACTCAATATTGTTAATTGATCTGTGTATCTTTTCAGTACAACTGATAGTATACAATATTGGAAAAACTTGTTTCTCCTATCTGAATGCCTCTAGTGAGCTTCTCTGGATCCTTCAAGACTTCCTGCATATTTCATACATTCTCTAGTTATAGCACATGCTGCATATATTAAAATGATTCACCCATATTTTCCACTAGATTGTGGGCTCATATAGTATTTGTTATATGGGTCCGTGTTTCTCCTCCCTTGTTTTGGTACTTTGAAATAATAGTAGACACTGGAGAAATGTTTACTGCATTAAAAGCAAAAACAAAAGTGGTTAACTTTGAGATATGTGGCTATAATGTGTTTATGAAATAATAATTTCATGTAGAAATTACCCTCTTTTACCAGATAAATTGTACCAAAGACAGAGAGTTTGCCTCTGGAATGGCAGCAAACAATAGGAAAATGGGAAGAAATTCCATTTACAGTAGCATCAAAAGCCGTAACATTTAGGAATGCGTTTAACCGAAGTATAAAACCTGTATGTTGAAAATTAGGTAATATTGATGGAGAGAAATTAAAGATCTAAATAAATAGACAAATTTACCGTGTTCTTGGGTTGAAAGACTCAATATTGTTAATATGTTAGTTTTCTCTAATTTGATCTGTATATAAATTCAGTACAATTCAAATACAAATTTCAGAAGTTTTTTTTTTTTAAATTTTTTAAACAGAAATTGAGGCCGGGCGTGGTGGCTCATGCCTGTAAATCCCAGAATTTTGGGAGGCCGAGGCGGGCGGATAACGAGGTCAGGAGTTTGAGACCAGCCTGACCAACAAGGTAAAACCCCATCTCTACTAAAAATACAAAAATTAGCCAGGAGTGGTGGTGCGTGCTTGTAATCCCAGCTACTCAGGAGGCTGAGGCAGGAGAATTGCTTGAACCCCGGAGGTGGAGATTGCAGTGAGCCGAGGTCATGCCACTGCATTCCAACCTGGGAAACAGAGTGAGACTCTGTCTCAAAAAAAAAAAAAAAAAAAAAAAAAAAAAAAATCGATAAGCTGATTTAAAAATTCGTGGGACTCTAAACCACATAGATTAGCCAAAGTAATTTTATAAAAGGTGAACAAAATTGGAGAAATTGTATCACTTGATTTTAAGACGAATTATGATGTGACAGTAATCAAGACAGTGTGGTACTGGTGAAAGGATAGATATATATATATATAGATCAGTGGAGCTAAAGAGAGAACCCAGAAGTGGATCCACACAAGTATGGTCAATTGATTTTTGACAAAGGTGCCAAGGTAATTTCAAAGAAGAAAAGGAAAGACTTTGAGCAAATGGGGTTGGAACAACTGGATAGCCATGTGAAAAAAATTGACCTTAATCCCTACTTCACACTATACAAAACAATTAATTTGAAATGGATAAGACATAAATCTAAAAACTAAAACTATAGAACTTCTGGAAGAAAATATAGGAAAAAAGTGACTTTGGGGTAGGCAGTGTAATTCTTTAGATAAGACACAAAAAACATAAAACATACAGAAAAAAATGGTAAATTGGGTTTTATCAAAATCAATAAATTTTGCTCTTTGGAAGGTATCATTAAGAAATGGAAATGAAAAAGAAAGTCACAGACTAGGTGAAACTATATATATACATATATACATGAAAAAGGACTTTTAACCAGAATATATAACAGACTCTTAAAACGAATAATAAGACAACAAAATAAAACATGCCCAAATGATTTGAATAGACCTTTCACAAAAGATATCTGAGTAATTGTAGGTATGTGAAAAGATGCACAGTAGCTTTAGTCACCAGGGAAATGCAAAGTAAAACCACAATGAGATACCACCAGATACCCATTAGAATGGCTGAAATGAAAAAGGCTGACAATACCAATTGGGGATATGGAGTAACTAGAACTTTGTTGCCGGTGGGAATGTAAAATGTTACAAACTCTGCAAAACTGGCATTGTCTTAAAAAGTTGACCATACAGTTAACATAAAATTCAGCCATTCTACTCCTAGATATTTTCCCAATATAAATAAAAATACGCATTCACACAAAGATTTGTATATTATTGTTCATAGCAGTTTTATTTGTAATAGTCAAAATTGTAATCAATCCACATATTCATTAATAAGAGAATGAATAAACAAAATGTAATCTATCCATACAATAAAATATTACTTAGGAATACAAAATAACTGTTATACACATAGATAAATTACAAAATAATTATGCTGAGTGAAAGAAGCCAGATTCAAAAAGAGTATGTATTTGTCCGTTCTCCTGCTACTATAAGGACATACCTGACAGTGGGTAATTTTTTTTTTTTTTCCTGAGATGGAGTCTTGCTCTGTCACCCAGGCTGGAGTGCAGTGGCATGATCTCAGCTCACTGCAGCCTCCACCTCCTGGGGTTCAAGCAATTCTCCTATCTCAGCCTCCCGAGTAGCTGGGATTACAGGTGCCTGCCACCACACCGGCTAGTTTTTATATTTTTAGTAGAGACAGGGTTTCACCATGTTGGCCAGGCTGGTCTCGAGCTACTGACCTCATGGGTAATTTATAAAGGAAAGAGGTGTAATTACTCATAGTTCCGCAGGGCTGGGGAGGCCTCAGGATACTTACAGAGGGGAAGCATGGCAGAGGGGAAGCAAACATGTCCTTCTTCACATGGTGGCAGTAAGAAGTGCAGA
The DNA here is from genome assembly GCF_003255815.1 of Theropithecus gelada. Lineage (NCBI taxonomy): Eukaryota > Metazoa > Chordata > Mammalia > Primates > Cercopithecidae > Theropithecus > Theropithecus gelada. The sequence continues at coordinate 165,833,460 of NC_037672.1, read as the reverse complement.
GTGTAGGTGGGGAAAACCGCTTATAAAACCATCAGATCTCATGAGAACTCACTATCACAAGAACAGCATGGAGGTAACTACCCCCCATGATTTAATTACCTCCCACTGGGTCCCTCCCACAACACGTGGGGATTATGGGAACAATAGTTCAAGATGACATTTGGATGGGAACACAGCTGAACCATATCAGAATACATATTGCATGATTCCAGTCATATAAAATTCTAGAAGATGCAAATTAACCTGTCATGGCAGAAAGCAGAACAATAGTTGTGTAGGCCTGGGAGTGAAGGGAGGGGTGGACTTCAAGGTGCATGAGAAAACTTTTATAGGTGGTGGAAGTAGTTTGTGTCTTGATTCTGGTAGCAGCTTCGTGGGTATATATGTTTTCAAAATTCAGATACACTTTAAATGAATGAGTTACATCTCAGTTAAGTTGGTAAAAAGAAAGGGAGGATAGTGGTGATGGGAGAAGGTTTCTGAATTTTGGTTGAGGAAACACAAATGTGTGTGGGGCACACAGCATTTGGAGAACAAAATTTCCCCCTACCTACACTAAAGGGCACAATGTTTAAATAGTCTTGTAGTGACTAGTCATGTCATCTAGTGTGACGTTTGTCAAAGTGATTTTTTACTCTTTTAATTAGAAGGCTCTTTAAGAGTAAGTAACGTCATTTTTAGTTTAGTCCGAATAAGAATGTTCAACGTTGGTTTCCTCCCCTGAAAGCTTTTGAGTGATAAAGGCTTCAAGTGAATGGTGGCGATGTGGTGTTCAGAATATGTTCTGAAGAGACTATTTCTTCTTCCTGGGAGTGATGGAAATCTATGCCTCATCTTTAAATCATTTTAGCTAACTCACATATTATTTAAGTATCCGTGGGCATATTTGAAATTAATACCTACTGCTTTGGCCAGGGGGAAGATAGGAATCTTGTTCATGTATATTTTTACTGGACGTTTGAGTGATGCCTTATACTACTCATCTACTATAAGGTGATTAAGTCACTAATTCTTAGTGCCCTTTCATAGATGTGAAACATCTCAGTATAGGGTTTCACATATTTTGCAGGGAGGTTAATGGAAAGATAAGGCCTTTGGAGCCAGATAGTTCTGGTTTCAAGTTCCAGTTCTGTAACTAATCATGGTTTTGGCAAATTGTATCCTTTCTCTAAGCCTGTTCTTCAACTGGAAAAGAGAATAACTCTTCCTACACTTATTGTAAGGATTAAATGAAATAGCGTTAAGGTACTGGCATAAACCTGGCATGTAGCAGGTACTTAGTAAATATTATTTCCATTCCTTTTTTTTTTTTTTTTTTTTTTTGAGACAGAGTCTGGCTGTGTCGCCCAGGTCGGAATGCAGTGGCGCAATCTCAGCTCACTACAACCTCCACCTCCTGGGCTCAAGCAATCTTCTTCCCTCAGCCTCCTACATAGCTGGGGACTATAGGCACACGCCACCATGCCCAACTAATTTTTGTGGTTTTTTTTGTAGAGACAGAGTTCTGCCATGTTGCCCAGGCTGGTCTTGAACTTCTGGGCTCCTGCCTTGGCCTCCCAAAGTGCTAGGATTACAGGTGTGAGCCACCGCACCCAGCCTATTTCCTTATTCTTGATAAGGAATGCTGGTGCATTGTATCTGGTGTCCTCCCAGTGCTGGAAGCATTATGTTTTATATTCCAGTCTTTTCCACTTTGCTGATATACATTCTGAGCCTTGTTTTTCAAGTCCTATTTTCAAATTTATCTATTCATTTTGATCTGAAACATATGGGTTCTGAGCAGTATGATTTCTGGTTTGTTCACAAAATGTTAACTCTGATCTATATTGCTGAACATATCTCAGAGAGTGAATACTTTTTCTAAAAGCAGTGCTGCTGTGCAGATTGTATTTTATATACATCAGAGACTTTAATCCCCTTAGTTAAGGGGTCAATGAGAAGTAAATATTTGTGGGGGCAGAGCAAGATGGCTGAATAGGAACAGCTCCAGTCTCCAGCTCTCAGCGTGAGCAACACAGAAGACGGGTGATTTCTGCATTTTTAACTAAGGTACCCGGTTCATCTCACTAGGAAGTGCCGGACAATCGGTGCTGGTCAGCTGCTGCAGCCCGACCAGTGAGAGCTGAAGCAGGGCGAGGCATCGCCTCACCTGGGAATTGCAAGGGGGAAGGGAATCCCTTTTCCTAGCCAGGGGAACTGAGACACACAACACCTGGAAAATCGGGTAACTCC
>NC_037672.1:165754534-165811281 GCF_003255815.1 Theropithecus gelada | reverse complement strand
TTGCGCTTCCCAGGTGAGGCGATGCCTCGCCCTGCTTCAGCTCTGGCTGGTCGGGCTGCAGCAGCTGACCAGCGCCGATCGTCCGGCACTCCCCAGTGAGATGAACCCAGTACCTCAGTTGAAAATGCAGAAATCACTGGTCTTCTGTGTCGCTCGCGCTGGGAGTTGGAGACTAGAGCTGTTCCTATTCGGCCATCTTGCTCTGCCCAATTTTTGTATTTTTAATAGAGATGGGGTTTCACCATGTTGGCCAAGCTGGTCTCGAACTCCTGTCCTCAGGTGATCCACCCATCTCAGCCTTCCAAAGTGTTGGAATTACAGGCATGAGCCACCGCGCCCAGCGTGTAGTGGTTGTTTAGTTCCCCATTCACATATTCAACTTCTCTCTGATACTTTGGCTTGAAGTTGTTCACTTCTGGCATATTTTGATGGGTATGATGTAAAAAGTTATGGAGGACCTTTTAGAGCTCTGCTCAACTTACTAATGGCTGAGTTAGCTTTCTCAAGCATGACTATAATGTATGTTGGGTATGGTCATTTGGCTTTGCTTCTGGGTGCTTTCAGTGGAAAGGACCCTGTGTGAGTTCCTTGGTTATTGATAGCCTTTGTGCGGTGGCTTTCTCAAATGCCAGTTGTAGTAGTGATATATTAGGCATATGAGTTGGCTCACTACCTTCTACAGGGCTGGGATTGCAGAGGTCTCAGGAGGCTTGTCTCATTCTCCAGTGCTGTATGTACCCTTTGTCAGTGGACTTTGTATTGGGTTGTGCAGTTTGACCTTCAGGCCTATAGGTGGCACAATTGTCAGTAGGGTGCCGATATCTCTGATACATTGATTTCCTTTCTTTTGGATAAATGCTACTAGTAGGATTGCTTAAACATATGGTAGTTCTCTTTGTAGTTTTTTGAGGAATCTCCATACTGTACTCCATAGAGGCTGTGCTAGTCTACATTCCCACCAACAGCATATGAGTTCCTGTTTCTCTACATTCTTGCCAGAACTTACTATTTTTCCTTTTTGTTAATAGGCATTCTAACTAGGATGAAAAGATATTTCATTATGGTTTTGATTTTTATATCCTTGATTAGTGATGTTGAGAATTTTTTCATATATTTGTTTGCCATTTCTATGTCTTCTTTTGTGAAATATCTGTTCAGATCACTTGCCTATGTTTTAGTAAAAGTTTTTTTGCTGTTGAAATGTTTGAATTCTTTGCATATTCTGGATATTAATGCCCTGTCAGATGAAGAGTTTGCAGATATTTTCTCCCATTGTGTGGGTTGTCTATTCACTCTGTTGATTATTTCCTTTGCCGTGCACAAGCTTTTGGTTTGATATAATAATATTTATTTTTACTTTAGTTTCCTGTGCTTTTGAGGTCTTAGTCATAAAATCTTTTTCTAGACCAGTGTCCTGAAGCACCTTCTCAATGTTTTTTTCTAGTCGTTTTGTAATTTTGAGCCCTACATTTAGGTCTTTGATCCATTATTTTTTTCTTTTTCAATTAAGATTTCAATGTGGAATTTTAAAATTTCTTTTTTTTTCTTTTTTTTTAAATTGTACTTTAAGTTCTGGGATACATGTGCAGAATGTGCAGGTTTGTTACATAGGTATACATGTGCCATGGTGGTTTGCTGCACCTAACAACCTGTTACCTAGGTTTTAAGCCCTGCATACATTAGGTATTTGTTCTAATGCTCTCCCTCCCCTTGCTCCCCACCTCCCAACAGGCCCCAGTGTGTGATGTTCCCTTCTCTGTGTCCATGTGTTCTTATTGTTCAACTCCCACTTGTGAGTGAGAGCATGTGGTATTTGGTTTTCTGTTCCTGTGTTAGTTTGCTGAGAATGATGGCTTCCAGCTTCATCCATGTTCCTGCAAAGGACAGGAACTTATTCTTTTTTATGGCTGCATAGTATTCTATGGTATATATGTGCCACATTTTCTTTATCCAGTCTATCATTTATGGGCATTTGGGTTAGTTCCCAAGTCTCTGCTATTGTAAATAGTGCTGCAGTAAACATACATGTGAATGTGTCTTTATAGTAGAATGATTTATAATCCTTTGAAGAATATGAACAGACACTTCTCAAAAGAAGACATTTATGTGGCCAAGGAACATATATAAAAAAGCTCATCGTCACTGGTCATTAGAGAAATGCAAATCAAAACCCCAATGAGATACTATGTCATGCCATTTGGAATGGCATTATTAAAAGGTCAGGGAACAACAGATGCTGGGGAGGCTGTGGAAAAATAGGAATGCTTTTATACTGTTGGTGGGAGTGTAAATTAGTTCAACCATTGTGCAAGACAGCGTGGTGATTCCTCAAGGATCTAGAACCAGAAATTCTATTTGACCCAGCAATCCCATTACTGGGTATATATCTTTTTTTATTTTTCAGTTAGGATTTTGATGTTGAATTTGATGGATTTTTAGTTGATGTTTGTGTAGAGGGATGTTGAATTTTACCAAATGCCTTTTCTGCATCTGTTGAGAGGATCATATGGTTTTTTCCCTTTATTTTGTCGATGTGGTGTATCATGTTTACTGATTTGCATATATTGGACCATCTTTGTATCCTTGGGATATATCCTACTTGATCATGGTGTATGATCTTTTAAAAACATTTTTTAAAAAATTATACTTTAAATTCTGGGATACATGTACAGAACGTGCAGGTTTGTTACATAGGTATACACGTGCAGTGGTGGTTTGCTGCACCCATCAACCCGTCATTTACATTAGGTATTTCTCCTAATGCTATCCCTTCCCCAGTTCCCACCCCCTGACAGGCCCTGATGTGTAATGTTCCCCGCCCTGTGTCCTCATTGTTCAACTCTCACCTGTGAGTGAGAACATGCCATGTTTGGTTTGCTGTCCTTGTGATAGTTTGCTGAGAATGATGGTTTCCAGCTATCATTGATGGTCATTAGGGTTGGTTCCAAGTCTTTGCTATTGTGAACAGTGCTGCTATATACATACGTGTGCATGTGTCTTTATAGTGGAATGATTTATAATCCTTTGGGTATATGCCCAGTAATGGGATTGCTGGGTCAAATGGTATTTCTGGTTCTAGATCCTTGAGGAATCGCCACACTGTCTTCCACAATGGTTGAACTAATTTACACTCCCACCAACAGTGTAAAAGCGTTCCTATTTCTCCACATCTTCTCCAGCATCCGTTGTTTCCTGACTTTTAATGATCACCATTTTAACTGGCATGAGATGAGATCTCATTGTGGTTTTGATTTGCATTTCTTTAATGACCAGTGATGATGAGCTTTTTTAATATATGTTTGTTGGCTGCATAAATATCTTCTTTTGAGAAGTATCTGTTCATATCCTTCACCCACTCTTTGATGGGGTTGGTTTTTTTTTCTTGTCAATTTGTTTAAGTTCTTTGTAGATTCTGGATATTAGCCCTTTGTCAGATGGGTAGATTGCAAAGATTTTCTCCCATTCTGTAGGTTGCCTGTTCACTCTGATGATAGTTTATTTTGCTGTGCAGAAGCTCTTTAGTTTAATTAGAGCCCATTTATCAATTTTGGCTTTTGTTGCCATTGCTTTTGGTATTTTAGTCATGAAGTCTTTGCCCATGCCTATGTCCGGAATGTATTGCCTAGGTTTTCTTCTAGGGTTTTTATGGTTTTAGGTCTTACGTTTCAGTCTTTAATTCATTTTAAGTTAATTTTTGTATAAGGTGTAAGGAAGGGGTCCAGTTTCAGTTTTCTGCATATGGCTAGCCAGTTTTCCCAGCACCATTTATTAAATAGGGAATCTTTTCCCCATTGTTTGTTTTAGTCAGGTTTGTGAAAGATCAGATGGTTGTAGATATGTGGTGTTATTTCTGAGACCTCCATTCTGTTCCATTGGTCTATATATCTGTTTTGGTACTGGTACCAGACTGTTTTTATTACTATAGCATTATAGTATAGTTTGAAGTCAGGTAGTGTGATGCCTCCAGCTTTATTCTTTTTGCTTAGGATTGTCTTGTCTATGCGGGCTCTTTTTTGGTCCCATATGAAATTTAAAGTAGTTTTTTTTCTAATTTGTGAAGAAAGTCAATGGTAGCTTGATGGGAATAGTATTGAATCTATAAATTAGTTTGGGCAATGTGGCCATTTTCATGATATTGATTCTTCCTATCCATGAGCATGAAATGTTTTTCCACTTGTTTGTATCCTCTCTTATTTCCTTGAGCAGTGATTTGTAGTTCTCCTTGAAGAGGTCCTTCACATCCCTTGTAAGTTGGATTCCTAGGTATTTTATTCTCTTTGCAGCAATTGCAAATGGGAGTTCACTTTCACTCATGTCTTGGCTCTCTATTATTGGTGTATAGTAATGCTTGTGATTTTTGCACATTGATTTTGTATCCTGAGACTTTGCTGAAGTTGCTTACAGCTTAAGAAGATTTTGGGCTGAGATGATGGGGTTTTCTAAATATACAATCATGTCATCTGCAAACAGAGACAATTTGACTTCCTCTCTTCCTATTTGAATACCATTTATTTCTTTCTCTTGCCTGATTGCCCTGTCCAGAACTTCCAATACTGTGTTGAATTGGAGTGGTGAGAGAGGGCATCCCTTTCTTGTGCCGGTTTTCAAAGGGAATGCTTCCAGCTTTTGCCCATTCAGTATGATATTGGCTGTGGGTTTGTCATGAATAGCTCTTATTATTTTGAGATACATTCTATCACTACCTAGTTTATTGAGAGTGTTTTGCATGAAGGGGTGTTGAATTTTGTCGAAGGCCTTTTTTGCATCTATTGAGAGATTCATGTGGTTTTTGTCACTGATTCTGTTAATGTGATGGATTACATTTATTGATTTGTGTATGTTGAACCAGCCTTGCATCCCAGGGATGAAGCCGACTTGATCGTGGTAGATAAGCTTTTTGATGTACTGCTGGATTCAGTTTGCCAGTATTTTACTGAGGATTTTTGCATCGATGTTCGTCAGGGATATTGGCCTGAAATTTTCTTTCTTTCTTTTTTTGTTTTGTCTATCAGGTTTTGGTATCAGGATGATGCTGGCCTCATAAAATGAGTTAGGGAGGATTCCCTTTTTTTTTCCTATTATTTGGAATAGTTTCAGAAGGAATGGTACCAGCTCCTCTTTGTACCTCTGGTAGAATTCGGCTGTGAATCCATCTAGTCCTGGACTTTTTTTGGTTGGTAGGCTATTAATTACTGCCTCAATTTTAGAACTTGTTATTGGTCTATTCTTCCTGGTTTAGTCTTGGGAGGGTGTATGTGTCCAGGAATTTATCCATTTCTTCTAGATTGACTAGTTTATTTGCATAGAGGTTTTTATAGGATTCTCTGACAGTAGTTTGTATTTCTGTGGGATCGGTGGTGATATCTCCTTTGTCATTTTTTATTGCGTTTATTTGATTCTTCTCTCTTTTCTTCTCTAGTAGCCTGGCTAGTGGTCTATTTTTGTTGATCTTGTCATGAATTCATTGATTTTTTTTGAAGGATTTTTCATGTCTCTATCTTCTTCAGTTCTGCTCTGATCTTAGTTATTTCTTGTCTTCTGCTAGCTTTTGAATTTGTTTGCTCTTGCTTCTCCAGTTCTTTTAAAGAACACTTTAAAAAGAGTGTTGAGTTTAGATCTTTCCTGCTTTCTCTTGTGGGCATTTAGTGCTATAAATTTCCCTCTAAACACTGCTTTAGCTGTGTGCCAGATATTCTGGTATGTTGTGTTGTGTCTTTGTTCTCATTGGTTTCAAAGAACTTATTTATTTCTGCCTTAATTTTGTTATTTGCCCAGTAGTCATTCAGTAGCAGGTTGTTCATTTTCTATGTAGTTGTGTGGTTTTGAATGAGTTTCTTAATCCTCGTTCTGATTTGATTGCACTGTGGTCTGAGAGACTGTTATGATTTCCATTCTTTTGCATTTGCTTAGGAGTGTTTTACTTCCAATTATGTGGTAAATTTTCGAATAACTGTGATGTGGTGCTAAGAAGAATGTATATTCTGTTGATTTGGGGTGGAGAGTTCTGTAGATGTCTATTAGGTCTGCTTGGTGTGGAGATGAATTCAAGTCCTGAATATCCTTGTTAATTTTCTGTCTCGTTGATCTGTCTAGTACTGACAGTGTGGTGTTAAAGTCTCCCACTATTATTGTGTGGGAGTCTAAGTCTCTTTGTAGGTCTCTAAGAACTTGCTTTATGAATCTGGATGTTCCTGTATTGGGTGCATATATATTTAGGATAGTTAGCTCTTCTTGTTGCATTGATCCTTTTACCATTATGTAATGCCCTTCTTTGTCTCTTTTGATCTTTGTTGGTTTAAAGTCTGTTTTATCAGAGACTAGCATTGCAACTACAGGCTTTTTTTTTTTTTTTTTTTTTTTTTGCTTTTTTATTTGCTTGGTAAATATTCCTCCATCCCTTTATTTTGAGTCTATGTGTGTCTTTGCACGTGAGATGGGTCTCCTGAATATAGGACACCTATGGGTCTTGATTCTTTATCCAATTTGCCAGTCTATGTCTTTTAATTGGGGCATTTAGCCCGTTTACGTTTAAGGTTAATATTGTAATGTATGAATTTGACCCTGTCGTTATGATGCTAACTGGTTATTTTGTCCGTTAGTTGATGCAGTTTCTTCATAGTGTTGATGATCTTTACAATTTGGCATGTTTTTGCAGTTGCTGGGACCGATTGTTCCTTTCCATGTTTAGTACTTCCTTCAGGAGCTCTTGCAAGGCAGGCCTGGTGGTGACAAAATCTCTCAGCATTTGCTTGTCTGTAAAGGATTTAATTTCTCCTTTGCTTTTGAGGCTTAGTTTGGCTGGATATGAAATTCTGGGTTGAAAATTCTTCTCTTTAAGAATGTTGAATATGGGCCCCCACTCTCTTCTGGCTTGTAGGGTTTCTGCAGAGAGATCTGCTGTTAGTCTGATGGGCTTCGCCTTGTGGGTAACCTGACCTTTTGTGATCCTCCAAAGGATGATTTTTCTCTCTGGCTGCCCGTAACATTTTTTCCTTCGTTTCAACCTTGGTGAATCTGATGATTACGTATCTCGGGGTTGCTCTTCTTGAGGAGTATCTTTGTTTTTGTTCTCTGTATTTCCTGAATTTGAATGTTGGCCTGTCTTGCTAGGTTGGAGAAGTTCTCCTGGATAATATCCTGAAGAGTGTTTTTCAGCTTGGTTCCATTCCCTCCGTCACTTTCAGGTACACCACTCAAACATAGGTTTGGTCTTTTCACATAGTCCCATAATTCTTGGAGGCTTTATTCGTTCCTTTTCATTCTTTTTTCTCTAATCTTGTCTTCATGCTTTATTTCCTTAAGTTGATCTTCAATCTCAGATATCCTTTCTTCCACTTGATCAATTTTGGCTGGTGATACTTGTGTATGCTTCATGAAGTTCTTCTGCTGTGTTTTTCAGCTCCATCAGGTCACTTATGTTCTTCTCTGAACTGGTTATTCTAGTTACCAATTCGTCTAACTTTTTTTTAAGGTTCTTAACTTCCTTGCATTGGGTTAGAACATGCTCCTTCAGCTTGGAGGAGTTTGTTATTACCCACCTTGTGAAGCCTACTTCTGTCAATTCATCAAACTTATTCTCCCTCCAGTTTTGTTCCCTTGCTGGTGAGGAGTTGTGATCCTTTGGAGAAGAGGCATTCTCATTTTTGCAATTTTCAGCCTTTTTGCACTGGTTACTCCACATCTTCGTGGGTTTATCTACCTTTGGTCTTTGATGTTGGTGACCTTTGAATGGGGTTTTGGTGTGGACATCCTTTTTGTTGATGTTGAAACTATTCCCTTCTGTTAGTTTTCCTTCTAACAGTCAGGGCCTTCTGCTGCAGGTCTGCTGGAGTTTGCTGGAGGTCCATTCCAGACCCTGTTTACCTGGGTATCATCAGCGGAGGCTGCAGAACAGTAAAGATTGCTGCCTGTTCTTTCCTCTAGAAGCCTCATCCCAGAGGATTACCCACCAAATGCCAGCGGAGCTGTCCTGTATGAAGTGTCTGTCGACCTTTGCTGGGGGTGTCTCCCACTCAGGAGGCATAGGGGTCAGGGACCCTCTTGAGGAGGCAGTCTGTCCCTTAGCAGAGCTTGAGCGCTGTGCTGCGAGATCTGCTGCTCTCTTCAGAGCTGGCAGGCAGGAACGTTTAAGTCTGCTGAAGCTGCGCCCATAGCTGCCCCTTCCCCCAGGTGCTCTGTCTCAGGGAGATGGGAGTTTTATCTATAAGCCTCTGACTGGGGCTGCTGCCTTTCTTTCAGAGATTCACTGTCCAGAGAGGAGGGATCTAGAGAGGCAGTCTGGCTACAGTGGCTCTGCCAAGCTGTGGTAGACTCCACCCATTTCAAATTTCCTGGCGGCTTTTTTTATGCTGTGGGGAGATAACTGCCTACTCAAGCCTCAGTAATGGCAGACGCCCCTCCCCCCGCCACGCTGGGGTGTCCCAGGTCGACTTCAGACTGCTGTGGTGGCAACGAGAATTTCAAGCCAGTGGATCTTAACTTGCTTGCTGTGAGATCCACTGAGCTAGACCACTTGGCTCCCTAGCTTCAGCCCCCTTTCCAGGGAGTGAACGATTCTGTCTTGCTGGCGTTCCAGGAGTCACTGGGATATGAATAGAAACTCCTGCCACTAGCTCAGTGTCTGGCCAAACGGCTGCCCAGTTTTGTGCTTGACACCCAGGGCCCTGGTGGCACAGGCTTCTGGTCTATGGGTGCGAAAACCATGGGAAAAGGGTAGTATCTGGGGTGCAATGCACCGTCCCTCATGGCACAGTCCTTCACGGCTTCCCTTGGCTAGGGGAGGGAGTTCCTCCACCCCTTATGCTTCCCAGGTGAGGCGATGCCCCACCCTGCTTCTGCACACCCTCCATGGGCTGCACCCACTGTCTAACCAGTCCCAATGAGATGAGCTGGGTTCCTCGGTTGGAAATGCAGGTATCACCTGCCTTCTGCATTGATCTTGCTGGGAGTTGCAGAACGGAGCTGTTCTTATTTGGCCATCTTCAGTGTATGATCTTTTTGATGTGATGTTAGATTGAATTTACTAATATTATGTTGAGGATTTTTGCATGTATGTTCATTAGGGATATGTAGTTTTGTTTCATTAGGGTCTGTAGTTTTGTTTTTTTGTTATGTCCTTATCTGGTTTTGGTGTCAAAATTATGCTGGTCTTGTAAAATAAGTTTGGAAGAATTCTCTTCAATTTTTTGGAATAGTTTAAGACTAATTGGTAGGTTTTTTGTTTGTTTGTTTGTTTGTTTGTTTGTTTTTTTAATATTTGGTAGAATTTAGCTGAGAAGTCATCCAGTCCTGGTTTTTTCCTTGTTGGGAGGCTTTTTATTACTGATTTGTTATCATTACTTTTTATTGATCTGTTTAGGCTGTTTCTTTTTGGTTCAGTCTTGGTAGCTTGTGTGTGTCCAGGAATTTATCTCTTTCCTCTACGTTTTTAAATTTATTGACATATGGTTGTTTATGATAGATCCTAATGATCCTGTGTGTTTCTGTACTATCAGTTGTGACAGCTCCTTTTTTGTTTTTGATTTTGTTTATTTGGGTCTTCTCTCTGTATTCTTAGTCTAACTATTGGCTAGTTGATTTTGTTTATCTTTTCAAAAAACCAACTTTTTGTTCATGTTTGTTATTTTTTAAATCTCAGTTTTGTTTAATTCTACTCTAATCTGTATTATCTATTTCCTTCTGCTAATTTTGGGCTTGGCTTGCTTTTGTTTTTGTTTTTGTTTTTTTTTTACTTTTCTAGTTTATTTTAAAACTTGTTTTGGAGACTGGGTCTTGCCATGTTTCCCAGGCTGGGGTACAGTGGCTTTTCACAGGCTAAATTGGAGTGTGCTGTAGTCTCAAATTCCTGGCCTCAAAGCAATCCAGCCTGAGCCTTCCAAGTAGCTGGGGCTATAGGTGTGCACCACTACGCCCAATTTTTTCCTAGATTCTTAAGATGAATCATTCAGTTATTAGAAATCTTTTTACTTTTTTGATATAGGCGTTTATTGCTGTAAACTTCTCTTAATCGTGATTTTGCTGTATCCCATAGAGTTTGGTATGTTGTGTTTCTGTTTTCATTTGTTTCAAGGAATTTTAAAATTTCCTTCTTAATTTCTTCCATCACCCATTGGTCAGTCAGGAGCATGTTGTTTAATTTCCATGTATTTGTACAGTTTTGAATATTCTTCTTGTTAATTGATTTCCAGTTTTATTCCATTGTGGTCAGATAAGACACTTGATATGATTTCAGTGTTTAAAAAGTTTTTGAGCTTGTTTTGTGACCTAATATATGGTCAGTCCTGTAGAATGTTCCATATGCTGATGAAAAGAATGTGTATTCTGTTGCTGTTGGGTGAAATGTTCTGTAGGTGTCTGTTAGGTCCATTTAGTCTGTAGTACAGTTTAAGCCAATGTTTCTTGATTTTCTGTCTAGATCATCTGTCCAGTGCTGAAAGTGGAGCGTTAAAGTTCCCAACTATTATTTTACTGAGGTCTATCTCTCCTTTTAGATCTAATAATATTTGCTTTATATATCTGGGTGCTTCAGTGTTGGGCATATATATTTACCATTGTTATGTCTTCTTGCTGAATTGATACCTTTATTATTATATAATGCCCTTCTTTGTCTCTATCACTTTTTACTTAAATAGCCTGTATTATCTGATATAAGAATAGCTACTCCTGCTCACTTTTTGTTTCTGTTTGCATTGATTGTTTTTTTCCATCCTTCACTTTGAGTCTTTATGTGTCTTTTACAGGTGAGGTGAGTTTTTATTTGGCAGCATATAGTTGCATGGTTTTTTTTATTCATTCAATGTCTTTTAATTGGGGAATTTAATTTGTTTACATTCAAGGTTACTTATTGCTAGGTGAGAATTTACTCCTGTTGTTTTATTGATGGTTTTCAGGTTGTATATTCCTTTCTCTTTAATCCTCCTTATTGTTTATTTTTGTGGCTTAGTGGTTTTCTGTAGTGATAAGGTTTGATTTCTTTCTCTTTCTCTTTGTGTATCACCTCTACCAGTGAATTTTATGATTTCATTTGTTTTCATCATGGTGGTGATGAAAACAGATCTAAAACTCTCTTGAGTGTTTCTTGTAAGGCTAATCTAGTCTTCCCTTAGTTTTTGCTTATCTGAAAAAGACTTTATTTTCCTTCATTTCTGAGGAATAGCTTTGCTTATATTTAATAAAGAATATTAAAACAATATGCTTTACTGACAATGTTTTTCTTTTAGTACGTTGAATATATTTTTTCTTTTTTTCCTGGCCTGTAAGGATTCTGCTAAGATATCTGCTGTTGGCCTAATGGGTATTCCCTTATACGTGACTTGACATTTTTCTCTTGCTGTTGCTAGAATTCTTTCTTTGTATTTGACTTTTGATAATTTGACTATAATATGCCTCAGCGATGACCTGTTTAGGTTGAATCTCTTTGGGGACTTTAAGCTTCTTAGATCTAGATGTTCATCTCTTTCCCAAAACTTGGGAAGTTTTTGCTATGATTTCATTAAATCTGTTTTTTATACCTTTTTCCTTCTCTTCTCCATCTGGAGTTCCAAAACGTAAATATTTGGCCACTTAATAGTGTCCCATACATTCTGTAGGCTTTCTTTATTCCTTTTTTTTTTGTCTGCATGAGTTATTTCAAAAGGCCTACCTCCAAGTTCAGAAATTCTTTCCCCTGCTTTGTCTAATCTGTTGTTGAAGCTCTTGATTGCATTTTTTATTTTATTTATTGAATTCCTCAACTCTAAGATTTCTGTTCGGTTTTTTTTAATGCTCTTTGTTGAGTTTCTCATTCAAATCATGAATTATTTTCCTGATTTCATTGAACTGTTTAGCTATATTCTCTTTACCTCACTGAGATTCATTAAGATTATTATTTTCAATTCTTTTTATGGCATTTCATGTATTTCCTTATGATTCGGGTGTGTTACTGGAGCATTATTGTGTTCTTTTGGAGGTATCATGGCTTCTTGTTTTTTCACGTTTGATATGTTCCTTGATGTTGACTTCTACGCATCTGGTAGAACAGTCACCTCTTCCAATTTGATGAAAGGTTTTGTAGGGAAAGACTTATTTGTATTGGTGGATCTTAGAGTGTCAGTTAGGTGGGGTGTGTTGGCTTTGGTTCTAGTTGGATGCAGTACTGTAGTGTCTGTGCAGATTCTTCAGCTGTAATCTACTCTGCTGATGTTTGTAAGTGCCCAGTGGTCTAGACTGTGAGGATTTGTAGCAGTGGTGGTGCATCTTTGCTGGGGTGGGCTCACTGGACTGTTTCTCAAATTGGAGGCATGTGTGTGCACAGTGTCAACCAACTTGGGGTCTTGCTTGCTGGGATTGGGGCCACAGGGATGTTTCTCAGGCCCTGTATACAGGCATGCTCATTTGGCCTGGGAGTGTGTCTGCCAGAGGTGGGCCAAGTAGGCTGTTTCTTGGACTTGGGACAGTGGTGTGCCTCTCAGCCAGCCAGGGGGTATGTCCATAGGGGCTGAGCCAATGGGGCTCTTTCTTAGGCCCTGGGCATGGTCATGTGACTGCTCAGCTGGCTTAGGGGTATGTCCACTGAAAGTGAGTCTCCCAAGCTGTTTCTCAGGCCCTGGGCATGGGCACAGGGCTGCTGGGAATGTCTAGGGACATGTATGCTGGGATTGGGCCTACTGGACTGTTTCTCATGCCCTAGCCTGGGCACAGGTCCACTGGGTAGGCCTGGGGGCATGTCCATGGAGGTAGGGGGCATTGGGCTGTTTCTCAGGGTTAGGAGGTAGGCTGGTAGTTGTTCTACCAGGGGCCCAGTTTGGCCAGCTCAAGGGTAGTTATGTATGCTTTGGGAGAATTTGCCAGACTGTTTCTCTGCCTGGAAGTGCAGGCAGTGATGGTTGGTTTTCCTGCTATGCAGGACCAGAGTCACAGCCAGTCCCGGGCCCAGGTTCTGAGCCTCCAGCGTTGTGGCATTGCAGCCACCCATGTGGGCTTGGTGGAATGACAGAGCCGTGGGGCTGGAGAGGTGTATTTGCTACTGGGCCCCATAGCAGGCACCTGAGGGATGGAGAGTACATATCTCATGTTCCTAATCCAGAGGAATGCAGCTGTGCAGATCCACAGGGGCTCTCTAAAGTCAGTTCAGGGCTTGTGGAATTCTCCTGTACTAAGGATTGTAGGTGTTTGCAGTGGTAATGGGGGCTGATGGGGCTCTGCTTACGTTTTCCCAGCAAAGGAAAGTTTCTTCTCTTGACTCCAGGCCAGTGAGGGTTGGGGGGTGCAGGGGCATGGGGCAGCAGAGACAAGGTGTCTCCATGCTGCCTTTTGGACTTTCAGTGACCGATGGTACCTCTCCACTCCCCCACTGCACTCCAGTGCTCTTCCATTGACACTTCAGTTGAATGTTAACTGTTTGTTCATTTCTTGGTCCTTTCTTGGGGGGATGAATGCCAGGAACCTCTAGTCAGCCATCTTGCTGACATCACTCTTACATAACTTCCCTTCCTTGTCAAATGCTGTTTTTCATATTTATCCATGCTAATAGAAATAAATCCATTTCTTCACCTTTAACTCTGAATAGTAATATTTCATTGTATGAATTAATCAGTTTTGTTCCTTCTTCTAGTAATGGCAAATTAGGCTTTCCTCAAATTTTTTATCCTTTTCATTTAAGTTTCTGTGGGGCCTGGTTCTTAATTTTTTTTGTGCCATATGCCTTTTTGACCCTCTAGTAAATCATCTGGATCCCTTCTCAAAATAATGTTCATGAGGCATAAAACACACAGGAAAAAAATTATTTTTAAGTAATGATCAAAGTATTAAAAACAAATTTATGCCTATAAATTACATGCCTATAAATTATAAATTACAACATCTATTGGTAACTCTAACAACTGCCATAATTTTGAAGTAATGCTGAATTTAGATGGATTTTAAGATATTTCAATATTTGTAATATAATTGCTACCAGGACAGTCCCAGGTATTTTATATTGTTGTGTTTTGTTGCCTACATTCATAATTGAGGGAAATTCTAAATTTCAACTAGGGGGTAATTTTTTTTCCATCCAAGTTCACAAATTTTAACCATCCGTGTAATTTTGTTGGATGTGTGCACATTTTGTAATTGAAATTTTAGTTTTCAACTAAACGAAAATAATAGCTGAAATTTATTGAGCTCTTACTGTGTGCCAGGTACCATGTCAAAATTATCATCCCATATAATCTTCACAGCAGCACAGAGAGAGGGGTGCTGTTTTAATCTCCATTTTCCAAATAAGGAAACGGAGGCTTGGGGAGGTAAAGTAACTGCTTATGGGTCACACATGATCAAAATAGCTAGGATTCAAATCCTGGCTGGCCAACTGCAATACTCAAGTTCCTTACCACCATAATATAGAAGTTGTATTTCTGTAATTTAAAGGAGTCCAACTAAATTTACAGTAGGATGATACAGTAGATTCTAGCTATAATCCAAGGGGATTGTCATGTTACATGTTACACGTTCATAAAAGGGAAAATCAAGGACAAATTCAGCATTAAAATATATAATGAATCTTGTAAACTACATAGCAAGTCATGGGGTACAGAAGACAATGTGAAATACACAATTTAGTCTAATTCAAATGTATTCAAATGTATCCTCAAAGCTCCATTATATTGCTTATGTAAAAGATAAAATATTTTTACCTTATGGAGGCTGTGAATTACATAAGTGACCAGCTTTCTCTTTCCCGTAGTAGGAAAGCCTAGGCCCAAATATATTTTCCATCTTTTGTAACTATGTAGATATTAATGCTATATGTATATATGAATATGGGTGTGTGTGTAATCTCATTCCTTGTTCCATTTATACTTATTTTCTTCCTTTTTCCCCTCACTTTTAATTTATATCATCTTGCTGTATTTTATGTATCCTTGTATGTCATGGCACTCATGTATTTACATGCATACCTACAGTACACTGCTGTGGCAGGCAGAATTCTAAGATGGTCCCCAATATCCCCATCTGGTGTGTACAAACCTTCTCTCAGTTATCCAATCAAATGGCAATCTAGCTGCTGCTTTGAAGGAATTTGCAGATGTAATTAAGGTTCCCCAAGTCAGGTGACTTTAAGAAAGGGAGATGATCTGGATGGGCCTGACATAATTTAAAAGGGACTGGGCCTTTGACACAAGAGAAGGTGTGAGAGGGATCTGAGATGAAGGAGATTCTCACTACTAACCCTGAAGATGGAGTGGGCTACATGGCAAGGAATACAGATGGCCTTTAGGAGCTGAGAACAGCTCCTGGCTGAGGGACTAAATGAGACGTTTCTTCTACATTTGCACAGAGCTATCACAACCACTTGAATTTCGAAGAGGATCTTGAGCTCCAGATGAGAATACAGTCCAGCTGATACAATGACTTTAGCTTTATAAGATCCTGAACAGAGAACCCAGCTACATCCTGCCTGAACTTGATTTACAGAACTGTGAGTAATAAATGAGTGATGCTGAAGCCTCAAACATCAAAGTTTATGCTAATTGTTATGGCAGCAATAGAAAACTAAAACTGAATATTTTGCTTCACAAAACTGCAACTATTATTTGTCAAGTATTTATTGATGTTAAATCCACATTACACCAGCACAACAATCCAAAGTAGTATGATAGTACTTTTTTTTTTATATATAAATACAATATAAAGGTGGCAAAATAATGCTAGTTAATCCCAAACCCAGCAAATCAGCAAAAAAAGTCACATTCAGAACAATTTGGCAAGTAAGACATAAGTCATAATTCTACAATAGAGATAGGTCCATGAGAGACTGTGTATGGTATCTTAAATTCCATATTAGCAATGCATTGAAGTGTGGTTAAAGAAACTTGAACCACACTGCATAGAACATCTGCCACCCGGTGCTCAAGCCTATTACTCACTTAAACCTTGGTTGGTTGGTGTTCTTACAAAGAAGTAGAAAGCTGTACATGTGAAACAGTAATATGAAATACATGTGGTGGTACACAGATATAAAATTACTTTAAAAAATACTACGTATGAATTGAGTGAGCTAAGAGAGGCCACTTATTATAAATAATGAAAGATACATGTGTTTTGCGTAAGGAATACAGTGTTTTCATAGCAAAGTACCATTAAAGCTTCATATTTTATACTACTAGGTCAACTTATTTTTTCTCCTTTTAAAATTTATTGGTTCCGACTTAAAACCATCAAGTCTGGTCAGAATCAACTCAGTCTAGCTGATGCAAAATCATATGCATTCAAAAAGCAGTCTTTACCGAGATACCTTTATAAACCTTGGAATCCAGCACCTTCTTAAGGCAGTTTCATGGCAGCAGGGAAGTGAACTAATAATTTTCATTCATCACATCTTGGTGCCTTCGAAAAAATACTTTATGGCACAAACCTGTTTTTGTCTCTCCTTATGTCTCCACTTCCTTCAAGTAGACTAGATCCTACAGGCAATCTCTCACTTATGCCACCATGCAGTCTCAATCCATTTTCAACTTGCTCTACATACCTAAAATCTTCCACTACTACACAAACTTCAGACACACTGCAATCTCCACAGCATATGTGCTCCACACTTCCAGCTGGCCCTAGGTTCCTTGACTTGTGAATGGCAGTGCTTTTTTCACTTATGTTTGAAGAAAACCAAAGAAAAGCCTGGCCTTATGCTACCTCTCCTGCGCCTTTCATTTTATCTAAATGAACACACTATAATTGTGCTGGTTGCATTTTCCTTCATTCTCCTTCCTACTCCTTCCAAACCTCTGATTCCTCCAAATACTATGTATGTCTTGGTCATTTGGGTCGTTTGGATGCTTTTTGTGGAATGAACTGTAATATATTTCTGCTTTATTCAGAGCACTTTATATTATTTATATTTAAATTAGCCTTTTAATATGGTTTGTAAATAAGTTTCCTACCAAGGTAGCATGAAAACACAACACATAAAGAAAAAAAAAAGTTAAGAACTAAGGTATTAACCTTGTTAGAAAACTCTTTTGATATTAATAAAATTTAAGGCAAGTAGTTCCTTCCTTATGATTTAATATAAAAACATTTGCAAAGACAAGGCATTTACTTGGATTTCTTTGTCATTTCTTCTTTTTTCATCCTTACATATTGCACTTGGTTCACTTATCTGTCTGAATACACTGTGCTTCAGAATCATTGTAGTATTGTTTGTGGTACAACTGCCTCATTAAACATTTCACACTATCAGGCTACACAGCACCTATATCTTGTGTTTAAAGGCACTTGTAGATAATACAAATTGTAGTTACCTGTGAATAATTGATTTCCTTTAGTATTTTGGCATTTTAGATCACTTTAACCAAAGCAATTCCAAAGTTTTAAACTGACAGTAAATGTGAATTTTCTGTGCAATGTGTATGTTTATATTAGCATTATCTACTTGGTAAGAAAAATATTATTTTGGTGGTTTTTTTTTTTAATTTCTTATAGTCAAAGGTATGTTTCTGCCTTTTACATAATGTGACAAAGGAATATGTTGGTCAAGGCAATGGCTGTTTCAGTGTTTCAGCTTTAACAAGAATGCCGGATTACAGGTCCTCACTTTCTACCAAGGCAGTATTCAGTGTCAGGTGAGATGGGTTGGCTTCAGGTTGGAACGCTGCTTTGATGTCTAGTCCCTGGTCCGAAAGTGCTGCATAGCGACTGGCTGAGGGCCGCACTTTTTTTGGCTTGGTGCTCTGTGACTGCTGATGCCACTGGGCTACAAAGAAAAAGAGTAAATAAAGATTTTTAATTAAGATATACTTGGAGAGCCTTTAGATATTTCAAAAAAATACAGAATGTCTAGATATATGCCAGGCACATACTCTGTGAAAACTGAACACATCCATGGTAGAAACATGGAAAATTTAGGAACACTGTTGCATTTTATTCAAATGTTGCAGATTTACTGTCTATACAGGGTAGTGGGAATAAAGCAGCTAGATTACAGAGGTCAAGAGTAGTTTATCTTTTTTTTTTTTTTAAGTAAACACTGCAGCACAGGGAATCCTTTGGAATAGCTGATAAGCTTCCTAATTCTTATCCCCCCCTCCTTTTAAAAAATATTTTTTCTTCAATAATTATAGCACTTAGGAATTCTGCTGGATGTGGATGCTTTAACACTAATCAATCAACTGAAAGGAATTGTACAGTAGGGAAGGTTGAGGCCACACATTTTTTGATGACCCTCACCAAAGTTATTTCAAGAAGAGGCAAAATCTGAAATAAATTCTTAATTTTTTCTAGTTTTTTTTTTTTATGTCAATGGATCACATAATGTTTATTGTACTAGACTGTAAATTCAATAGGAAAAATTTAAAATTTAGGATGCATATACACAAATATACATATACAAACACAAGTCTACTGCTGGCTGCTTAAGATATATTAATGAGAAAAGCACTAAGCCACAAAAGTACACATTCCAGGATCAATGGAACACACGTTTAGAGTGCATTAGGACACTGCAATAGAATATAGGAAGAAGTGTTAAAAGGCAGTCATTTGCAGAACACAGTAACAAGAACATGTGAAAAACATGGTTATGCCTTTGCCTACTGTTAACTCCTAAGGATGCTTGAGTAATGAAGCCACAACTAACTAGCCAACGTAAGAGAAATCAACATGCATATTTTGCTAATAATTCAAAGTTCCTGAATGATACTTGGGTATTTGTTTTCCTGGTGTGGTTCGCTATTAATGTCGAGAAACTATAAATAGAAAGAGAGAGAGCAATATGAATTTTTGACAAAACACAATAGTTGTTTATAAGATTATAAAGAGTAATGTGATTTGCTGTCTAGATGTCTAATTTTTCATAATTTAATGAGTAAATGCAATGAAATGAGATGAAGTGGCACTCACTGTAAACGTCCAGCCTGGCAGTACAGGACACAATCCCTGCTTCATTCTTGGCTGACACAGTGTACCACCCAGCATCTTCTTTTGTGGCTCCCTGAATGAGCAGGCAGATGTAGCCATGGTTGTCCTGGTGCATGCTGGAGAAAAGGATAAAGTCATTAGGGTTCTAAATTTTAAAAAAATGGCTTTGGACATGAAGCATCATTTTTAATTAGATCATTAGAAACAGAATTGTGCAAGTAGCTGATAATAGGGTCATACTTATTCTGTAGAGACTACTAGCCCCATTAAAGTTAATGGGAGAAAGAACAGACGTCAAGAGTTGAATACCTCTGTGTACTTAATTCCTAGTTGAAGATCTGCCTTTACAAAAACCACTGAATAGTCTTTTACCACTAAAGCAAATGAATTCATCTTTTCTTTTAGACACAAAGATAAACACTTTTAAGAAATCACCATTAGATCAAATACCATTATAGCTTCCTTCTAAAAGCTTAATCCTACATTGGGTAAAGCATGGTTGTTGTCTTTGATTTCATCGACAGCATGGCTTTTACACAGATTTCCATGCTATATAAAATGTATCTTTTGATACATAAGTAGGACTGAACAGTTATGGATCAGGTTCTCATTGTGCATTCTTACCTCACTCGGTCAGTGCTGTGAGTGAGTGATTCATTTTCTTTCTTCCAAAATATCTGAGGTGGTGGCACTCCCAATACACGACATTCCAGCCGTACTGGGTACCCATCAGCAACTCCTGTGTTTTGGAGCTTCTCAATAAACACAGGGGGTTTGTGTGCTTCTTTAGCTAAGAAAACATGAGATGAATTCTCTATCAATGATATACAAAAGGAGCACTAGAAAGAATTCAGAAGCCTTTTGGAATATTGCTTGAATAGATCTTTTATGATACCATTTTTTACTCCAGGTGGTAAGATGCTAGTCCCCTCTCCAAATTATTCTTTTACCAAGCAAAGGTTTGTATACTTCATTCCGCTCATTTATTTCCTCAATTAATTCAAGTCTGATAGGCTCACACTGTCCACTGACCATCTGCTCCACAGAATGCCTGTCTGACGTGCTGTGGGAGACTCCTAAGTCATTGCTAGCATCTGTGATGGCTTCACTACTAATTATGTTACCGATCATTCACAGCCTCAACCAACTACTGCCACCTAGTGGTGCTGAGGACAAGTAGTTCCAGGAATTTGACCACTTAGATTCCCTCACTGCCATTTGTGATCTTTGCCATGAAGATTCTGAATATTTGTAACTCTTAAGTGAGACATGCCATAGAATTTAAAGGGGGCAATTTAAAGGGGAGGCATCTTTATCTAAATTTGGCAGCTTTAAATAGTTACCTGTAAACTAGGAATGTATATCCTATAAATTACAAATTCCAATTTGTATTCTTTGAAGGAGGCTATAAAAAAGCTTTATTATAACCTTGAAGGAAGGAACCCATTAAAGAAAAAGACAACTTTAGTACTTATTCTGAAAAAATCAGGGACTGATTGTTAATAACACTCTGAATATTACCATCCAATGGGAAATTGTTTTCTTCGATCAACTGTAGTAGTGGTGGAAACTACTTCAGAGGATGAATAAGGTTTACTTATTTTCTTTTGAACTGCCAACAATGAATTTGAGAATGCATTCCTTTTCCACCACTACTCCCTCACCTGGAATGACAGACATATCATAGCAAAGCAGCTAGGAAAGAACTCAAAGAGGATGAAAATTCTACCTGAATTTTTCAAACGCTTAAGACTTTCCAACACCATAAGTTAGTTAGAAGGTTGGATTTTTATTGAATTTTACATGGTTGTCCATCCTAGGCTATTCTGGGAGAAGTAGGAACAGAAGCTCACTTTGTATTCTTTCTGGGGCTCCAGTTTTGCAAAGAACATAAAATGTATAAGTCTTACTGTCGTAGCAACTCATCAGTAAGAATAACATCTACCACTTTGGAGCATTGCTATGCAGGGTACTAGTTATGTAGAGCTTCATACACATTTTTATGATTTAATCCTTAGGAAAACACTGTGAGGCATTATATTCACATTTTATATATGGAGAAACTAAGTCACAGAGATATCTATTTGCCAAGTGTCACACAACTAGTAAAATAGACAAGAGCCGGGACTGGATCAGATCTGACCTCAAGTACCATCTGGTTAGATCTGACCCCAAGTACCATCTGGTCAGATCTGACTGGATCAGATCTGACCCCCATGTACCATCTTCTGACTTCTGTGATGGTACATCACCATCTTCTGACAGGAGTGCTAACTGACGCATACTGAGATATCTATGTGTCTTTTGGACCCTGAGTCTGTGTCCTAAAGGACAAATATGATCAAAAGGCATATTTAACAGCAGAAAAATGAAATTTTAGTTTGAGGTTAGAGGAATGAAATCAATCATAGCATGTAAGAATATAGAGCACTTTGTACAAAACTTGAAAGCATGGCTAACCTGTAGCACCACAGCCCACATATTTACCACATTTTTATGTGAAAACATCTTGGTGCCATTATCAGAATCATAATCCAAGAGTTTTATCAAGACCTCCTGGGTTTTATTCTCACTGCTGCTTTATTTCTTGAAAGAGCTCAGTGACTTAGTTATGTTTAGAAGAGCACTAGGAATCAACAGATTGTGTTAAATCCAATCATCAGCTTACTAAGTGGGACCCTGGTAAAAGTCAGAGAAGATTTGCTGTGATTATCTCATAAGGCTGATGTGAGGGCCAACTGATACATAACGTACATGAAGCACTTTGCATAAAGAGGTATAAGAAATCAATGTTTTGTTATGTTCTTTCTTAAAAGAGATCAGGTAATCAGAATCTTTACTTACACCTAACTCTTAAGGATGGTATAAAAACCTTTCCATAAATGTGTTTTCCTTTTAGGCTTCTCAAAGCATAAGACTTCATGTAACAACACTTTTACAGAATAATCAGTGAAAAAGCAAATGTGAGTGTAGTTTGACAATGACTTTGAGGGTAGATGACAATGTTGTTTTAAAAACTAGGAGTGTATGTGTGTATATATATACATATATATGTGTGTGTATATATATATAAGCAAATTATTTGGTTCTTGGATTCCATACTGCTGTTACTATTTCTCTGTGTAACACTGAGGGCCACTGCACACACAGGAGGTCGAATGACCCAAAAGAGCTAATGAAATCTTTTTCTCTCTTTGCCAGGTTAGTGGGAGAAATGAAAGATTTCTGTTTCTGTTTTGCTAGGCCTTATAACCATGTCCTCATTGGCTATTTTGATGATACAATCTACTTTTTCAATACTTTGATGTATTTTCCATATTGGTTAGTAATGTAGAATTAGTTTACATTTGTAAGTCTGATGTTCATTCTGTCAGAGAGCAAGGATTCACAGATGAGCCTACCAGCAACCACAAGCTCCAGGCTGAATGAGTTCTGTCCTGCTCGGTTGGTGGCTATACATGTGTAGATGCCGGCATCACGTGACGTGACTGGCTCTATGATCAGAGAGTGCACCCCGTTCTCACGCACCAGCATCTTGTGAGCACTGTCAGGGCGTATGGGCTTGCCATCCAGTTGCCAGCTTAGATCTGGGGTTGGTAACCCACTGACCTAAATCATAAAAGAAATACATGTAAATTTTTGTATTAAAACAGAGTGAAATCACTGATAGCGAAGAGATCAGCGTAAATTCCTCCTTCAGTAGCACAAGAGATGGCTTTTTTTTTTTTTTTTTTGACAGAGTTTCACTCTTGTTGCCCAGGCTGGAGTGCAATGGCACAATCTCAGCTCACTGCAGCCTCCACCTCTCGGGTTCAAGCGATTCTCCTGTCTCAGCCTCCTGAGTAGCTGGGATTACAGGTGCCTGCCACTACGCCAGGCTAATTTTTTGTATTTTTAGTGGAGACAGGGTTTCACCATGTTGGCCAGGCTAGTCTTGAACTCCTCAACTCAGGTGATCCGCCTGCCTCAGCCTCCCAAAGTGCTAGGATTACAGGCATGAGCCACTGCACCCAGCCAAGAGATGGCTTTTACTATCAGCTCATGTTACTCTTCTGCTTAAAACTTTTCAGTGGCTTCCTGAGCACTCACCAGCTTACATCTAAACAATTCTTACACAGCAGCCTAGAGATGACTGAGATGGGATTTAAAAAATTATGGTAATTGTCTTACCTTGCCCAGGGCTATAGAGATTAATGGGATGATGTCAGCACCAGGCTCTGGGCTTTTTTGAAAAAAGATGTTCAACAATAACAAATACTCAGCTGGCATTTATACACAGTACTGTAAAGCTTCTCATCAAGGAGTAGCCGTAGTTATGGAGAATGCATTCGTCAGCACGTAGGGCTGCTATTATTATTTTATAATCCTTGAAACTGAGTAACAAGAGCAATACGAAATTATCCAGAAAGCCATCTCAACAAATTACCATCACAATGGAAACATCATAAAATCTTGAGGCCTTGACAGCTGTGTTGACCAGAGATCAGATAAAAGCACATTTAATTGCTAATAACATGTTGTGCTGCAAAGGGTCAGGATGGTTGCCATCTGCCAGCTTTTTAGTTTTGCCCTTGATTTTGAATGGAAGAAATGCACTGTTAAGGAAGGCCTTTTTACCCCCTGCCCCCAGCTTTACTAGTAGGAAGTTATATACAAAAATATGTCACTTAGACTGCAAAACAGTTCTTCTGAAGAACCAGCTTTGTCAGAATCAGCCAGAGGACTCACAAATTCCATTCCTGCTACGTGATACTCACTGATATTACCTGCAGGATGCCTCCCACCACACATGTAGCAAAGGGCTACGGCATTTAAAGTAAACTTAAATGACTGGTTAAAAGGATGAAGAGGTTTTGGAAACAAACAGCAGTAGTTAGGCAGCTTGGCTTCTGAGATGCTTAGGCTCTGTGTTCTCCCATCTATCCACTTGCTGTCCCCAGCTCTCCATATACAGTGCTTGACCTGTTTGGAGGTCATCAGAAGTGGTGTGGAGGAAGAGGGAGTGGACACCTTTGATCAGGCTCCTTATTCCCACATCTAGAAACGAAGCGGCACTGCTTGTTCCTACTTTACCAGGTTAGATCCTAGATAAGCCATCTACTGACTGAAGCCACAGTATGTTTAGTAGGAGAGATGTCCAAAGCACGGGTACTGTCAAACCACGTGATTCACAGTGAACCTACCCAGTGGATAGTTATTCATGCTGGGGCAAAGAGAATGCCCCTTCTACCTTTTTTCTAACCCATTCTCCTGGCTAAGTAAAGACAGCATGATCTCAGGAGCTGAAGGTCCCCACCGGCAGGTCACAATGTAACTAGATCTCTACTCTTAGGGCACATGGACATAGTGGGAAGAGAAGAGCATGCTTGTTGCTATAGGAGTGGAATTAGTTATTTTCCCGAAAATTGAGTACCAGTCAAGGATAATCAGTGTCTAGGAATGTTCCTCAGGGGCTAAAAGGGGAGGGAGCTTTTTGGAGGAAAAGCAAACCGCTGCTTTAGCGTTTGGTGTTTGGCTTATCTTCAGGACTTTTTCCCCTTTCAAAGCTTTAAATACACTTTGTTTTTTTCTTCCTGATCTATCTGTACATGTGGCAAGATTTTTCACTTTTTTTTTAAAAATAGAGTCTCGCTCCGTCGCCCAGGCTGGAATGCAGTGGGCACAATCTCAGCTCACTGCAACCTCCGCCTCCCGGGTTCAAGCAATTCTCTTGCCTCAGCCTCCTGAGTAGCTGGGATTACAGGCACCTGCCACCATGCCTGGCTGATTTTTTTGTATTTTGGTAGAGATGGAGTTTCACCATGTTGGCCAGGCTGGTCTCGGACTCCTGACCTCAGGTGATCCACCTGCCTCGGCCTCCCAAAGTGTTCGGATTACAGGCGTGAGCCACTGTGCCCGGCCAATTTTTCACATTTTCTTTATCCAGGTCAGATCATCATAGTGAAATAAATAAGCAGTTTACTTTTTGTTTCCAATATTCTTTTAATGGCAGGAGTTTTAAGGACAGTTATGTGCCAGTCCCGTGAAAGACAGTACTATTATTTCTTTCTTAAATATGATTAAAAATAGAAATAACAGTATGGTGAATGTCTATATACCCATCATTTAGTCACTCTTATTTTTTATATTTTAAAATAAATCTCAGATTTCATATACTATTACCCCCATATAGCTCAGTATGCATTTCTAAAAACAAGACTTTTCTTATATCATCACAATTCCATTTTATACATAAAATTAATAATTCCTTGGTATAATCTCATGATCTATTTAAAATAAAATTCTCCTGGTTAACACAAAACATCATTTTACAAGTGGTCTGTATGAATTTTTAAAAGTATTTTTTAATTGATAAAAATTATATATAATTATGCACATACTTTGAAATATGTATGTGCTGTGAAATAGCTAAATTGAGCTTATTAACATATGTATGACTTCACATGTTTTTTTGTGGTAAGAACACTCAAAATCTACTTTTAGCAATTTTCAAGTATACAGTACGTTGTTATTAACTATAGCCACCATGTTGTACGACGGATCTCTTGAACTTATTCCTGTCTAAAACTGAAATTTGATATGCTTTGGCTAACATTTCCCCAACTCTCCCTCTCCCCGTCCAGCCCCTAGTAATCACCATTCTATTCTCTGCTATGAGTTCAACTTTTTTAGATTACACATGTAAGTGAGATCCTGTAGTATTTGTCTTTCTGTGCCTGGCCTATTTCACTTAACATTATGTCCTCCAGGTTCATCCATGTTGTCACAATGACAGGATTATAATTTTCCACTGTGTGTCTATGTATGTATATATATCTCGTATTTTCTTTATTCATTCATCTGTTGACACTTAGGTTGATCCCACAGCCTGGCTATTATGAATAGTGCTGCAATGAACATGGGAATGTAGATATTGCTACTAATATCCTTTTTTTTTTTTTGAGACAGGGAGTCTTGTTCTGTTGCCCAGGTTGGAGTGCAGTGACACGATCTCAGCCCAGTGCAACCTCTGCCTCCCAGGTTCAAGTGATTCCCCTGCCTCAGCCTCCTGAGTAGCTGGGACTGCAGATGCGTGCCACCACACCTAGCTACTTTTTGTATTTTTAGTAGAGATGGGGTTTCACCATGTTGTTCAGGCTGGCCTCAAACTCTTGACCTCAAGTTATTCACCTGCCTCAGCCTCCCAAAGTGCTGGGATTACAGGTGTGCACCATGACACACGGCCTCTGATTTCATTTTCCTTGGATATATAAGCACTAGTAGAATTAACTGAATCATATGGTAGCTCTACTGTATAATTCTTAATTATAGACCAAAAATGAAGTAAATACACACTCATATATATATATATAGACTGAAACCCAATTTGTGTATTTATACTGTAAAAAATGATCCTGAGAAAGAAAATATTTTTGTTATATTTATTCTTTTTATACATTGCTACAATCCCAGATTTACTTTCTGAAG
The DNA here is from genome assembly GCF_003255815.1 of Theropithecus gelada. Taxonomy (NCBI): domain Eukaryota; kingdom Metazoa; phylum Chordata; class Mammalia; order Primates; family Cercopithecidae; genus Theropithecus; species Theropithecus gelada. The sequence goes on along the minus strand of NC_037672.1, from coordinate 165,784,941 downwards.
AAACAATGCCCAAATCCTCTAAGCAGCTTATATTTGTGTTCTGATATCCCATAGAAACCAGCAGAGGGAGCCCAAATAACTTTTTAAAACCTTATCCATATTTAAGAGTTAAACTAAATTTAAGATCAGTAAATAGTGGGGCAAAAAAGAAATCAAACAAAAAATTTTAGAGCAGTGTTTCTTAAACATTTTTTCCCTAGACTCCTTTGAGAAATGGATGAAAATTATCTTACACACATAATTTTGTAGGTAATTTCAGAGTTCAAACACCTAATGAAGCCTGCCCACCCAAGGACTGTGGGTTAAAAAGCCTTGCTGTAGGCCGGGTGCAGTGGCTCATGCCTGTAATCCCAGCACTTTGGAAGGCCGAGGCGGGTGGATCACGAGGTCAGGAGTTTGAGACCAGCCTGGCCGACATGGTGAAACCCCGTCTGTACTAAAGATACAAAAAATCAGCCGGTTGTGGTGGCGCGCACCTGTAATTCTAGCTACTCAGGAGGCTGAGGCAGGAGAATCACACTTGAACCCGGGAGGTGGAGGTTGCAGTGAGCCGAGATCACGCCACTGCACTCTAGCCTGGGCGACAGAGGGAGACTCTGTCTCAAAAAAACAAAAAGCTCTGCTGTAAAACAGATGAAAGAAAGATGTCACCCTCACCTCTCTTAGAATTAGAAAATGGGGGCTGGGCACAGTGGCTCACACCTGTAATCCCAGCACTTTGGGAGGGAGGCTGAGGTGGGCAGATCATGAAGTCAGGAGTTTGAGACCAGCCTGACCAACATGGTGAAACCCTGTCTCTACTAAAAATACAAAAATTAGCTGGGCGTGGCGGCGCATGCCTGTAATCCCAGCTACTCAGGAGGCTGAGGCAGGAGACCCGGGAGGTGGAGGTTGCAGTGAGCCAAGATTACACCACTGCAGTCCAGCCTGGGTGACAGAGCAAGACTCCATCTCAAAAAAAAAAAAAAAAAGAAGAATTAGAAAATGGGAAGAATAAAAGTCAGAGTAGATATATGGATACAAAATTTGTATGAAAAAAGAATGAAGACATGGTAGATTTATCATATTTATTATTTCAACATTTAAAGGGATAAATAAAACTCCTGATGACTTTCTAGAGTATGTCATGTAGGGTTCTGAGTAAAGAACATATTTAATTTAGATTTAAAAGTAAAGAATCATAGTAAACAATATATAAATATCCAGCATATTTCACTTTCTCCCCCTTAAGCTAGAATCATTTTATTTTTTGAGACAGGGTCTTGCTCTGTCAGCCAGGCTGGAATTCAGTGGTTCGATCACAGCTCACTGCAGCCTTCAGCTCCCAGGCTCAAGCAGTCCTTCCAACTCAGCCTCCCAAGTAGATGGGACTATAGGCACATGCCACCATGCCTGGCTAACTTTTGTATTTTTGGTAGAGATGGGTTTCTGCATATTACCCAGGCTGGTCTTGAACTTCTGGGATCAAGCGATCTACCCGACTTTGGCCTCTAAAGTGCTGGGATTAAAGGTGTGAGCCACTGTGCCCAGCCCTCATTGTATACTTTATGTAATTTCCCCAAAAGGAACTATAGAGAAATGGCAAGTGAGAGAGAAGTGAGGCAACAGAATATGCAAGCAATAACAAAATCTTACTTTGCAGTCCATTCTGCAGAGTTTTCCTTCTTGAACAGTCAGATCTCCAGGAGCCTGCAAGAAGTGAGGTCTGAAGAATCGCTCCTGAATTGGTTCATTTTCGTCTCCACTGTCCCTTGATCTAGAACGAGGCCTTGAAACAAGAAAGATGACATACAGAAATACAGATAGTAGTTATTTATAGACTTTTAGTCATCTGTTTTCTTAAAATACATGGGTTAATAATATGATTTCCTTATCTGATCCCTATATCTACGATTTACACATAAAAAATCAGAAAAGCAAAATCTTAATTTGGAAGTTTACTATAAATTTAATTATCTGCCAATTGCAGGGTACTATAAATCATAAAAGGGGAAATGAAAAAAAATGGGGTATTATATATTAACATTTTTCCTAAATGTTTTTAAACCTTTATGAAAAGTAGCATTATTGCTCATTTATTACCAAATCTTTTTCAACAGAAGTTACTAGAACTTTCCACTGTGATTTTCAAATTTGTAGGAAATTAAAAGTTCTGATGATCCTATAAAATTCAATATATTTTTAATTAAAATTCCTTTTTATATTAAGCAGGAAAACAAATTACATTTTTAGGCAAGTTTTCTTTTGCATTAGTTATCCCTATGCCTAGAGGCATTATTTTTTGCTTTAAAAAATGAGATTGTACAAATCTCCCAGATTCTGTGCATCTCTGTCATTTTTAAAGGTTGCCAGAGAAACCTTTAAGAGGAATACAGTTGAAAGTAATTGCAGGGAAGACTTAAAAGATGTTGAATACAAATTCTGTCTGTAGTCACTATAAGAAAAGTTTAAAAACACTTCACTAGGCCGGGCGCAGTGGCTCAAGCCTGTAATCCCAGCACTTTGGGAGGCCGAGGCGGGTGGATCACAAGGTCAGGAGATCGAGACTATCCTGGCTAACATGGTGAAACCCCGTCTCTACTAAAAAAAAATACAAAAACCTAGCCGGGAGCGGTAGCGTGCGCCTGTAATCCCAGCTACTCGGGAGGCTGAGGCGGGAGAATGGCGTGAACCCGGGGGGCGGAGCTTGCAGTGAGCCAAGATCGCGCCACTGCACTCCAGCCTGGGAGACACAGTGAGACTCCGTCTCAAAAAAAAAACAAACAAACAAACAAACAAAAAAACACTTCACTAGGAAAAGCAAGAGTGGAACAAATGAAAGAAGTATACTAGGCTAATAATTATTAGCTTTTTAATATAGTTTACCCTTCTCCAAGTATAGATCTAATTCATGAGAAAAAGCTTTCCAGGACCCACTGATATATGGAAAGGCTTAAATGTGTTGTGGACAACAAGAAAAGCAAAGAGAATAACGCAAGACAATGGACTGAATACTGTATATGCGGTGTTTATACTCAAAGATACAGGCTAGCATCCTGTGAACAGGCATTGCCATGATGAAGTTAATCTGCACATGCTCTGGTGCCAGAACTGTCTTCCAAATGTTGAACAAAAGTCTTTGTGGATCCAGTCACACCAAGGAGGTGTAGACACACCACTTGTTTGATGCTTACTCAGTTTTCCTGCCTACTCTCTGAGCTAACTATGTATTCTCTTCACTAAAGGCGTTCGCACCTATGGCCTGTAATTTAGAGTCAGGACTATTTGAGAATATTCTGTCTGTAAAATATCTAAACAGGCCAAGTTGACAGTATGGTTGACTTACTGTATTTTTTTCTTTAAGTGCAAATTTGTTACTAAGAAGTAATATCCTTTCTCTATCCCTGCCTACCATTGTTCCATCAGTGTCCTTGCATAGACTCAGAACTACCAGGAATGGAAAGCATCTCTATTGCTAGCAGATATCTGAGTACTTAAAATGTGACAAATCTTACCTACAAGATTTGTAGTCTAATGGTCTTATGTTTTGAACTAAGTGACTGAAAAATGAACATTAATAAATGAGCTGATTTTAAGAAACCTAGTGGCAATAGCTTTTAATGGTCAACTCACACAGCTGTTGGTTAGAGAAGTTTGGTTTCCAACATTTGTGTACCATTTAGTAGTATTTTCATATGCCATTTAAAAGTGCTGATTCTTGATTTATTTGTCTATAGAATATGTCTGTTTAACAAACTAATAGTATATCTGAATGGGCTTAGCACACATCAGCAAATGTTTGTTCCTATTCCCTTTCTGCATTGCAAAGGAGAATAATCAAGGAGCCACACACTTCAGGTTTGTATTCATATTCTGTCTTCCAATTATGTTTACTTTTGTGGTTATATGATTCTAATAGTACTAAAGTTATAGTAATAAATAAAACAATAGCGACACTTATGGGAAGGAACATGTTAAATACCTTCTGACATGAGGATGGCCTGAGGGAGACCGGGGACTTCGACCTCTTTGGTTGACAGCCTGTACCATTAGCCGTCCAGTACAACTGATGCGGCCCTATAGAAATATCAGGAAATAAATGATTTGTTATTTAAAACTATTAACCACTAAGCACTATCATGCCTACTATCCTATTCCCTGTAAGACATTATTTCATAACAAATCAGTGTGCCATGTTAGTAATCGCTCTAACCCTTTTCAGAAAAACACTTTCCCTGTGAGTTCAGTGCCTCAGTAAAACTATTTTTACCTGAAGAACTTGAAGGTGACAAGGTCTTTTTTGGAAATCTTAAGTAAGCTTTACTGTTTTATCTAGGATGGTATTTAAAATGACAACCTTTGATTAATTGTAACCAGCAAAGGTCTCCATAACACACGACGCTGAATTGTAAAATATAGCAGGACATCAGTCTCTTGTGAAGATTTCATTTTCATGGTCATCTACCAGCTGTAGCCAATTCTGAAATCAAACCTAGATGATTTCAGTTTTTTTTAGTAATATACTAATTATAGTAATATACTAATATATAGTATATAGTAATATACAAATTAAATGTTAGTGGCTAGCCGGGCGCAGTGGCTCATGCCTGTTATTCCAGCACTTTGAGGCGGGTGGATCATGAGGTCAGGAGTTCGAGATCAGCCTGGCCAATATGGTGAAACCCCGTCTCTACTAAATAAATACAAAAATTAGCTGGGCGTGGTGGTACACACCTGTAATCCCAGCTACTTGGGAGGCTGAGGCAGAAGAATTGATTGAACCCGGGAGGCGGAGGTTGCAGTGAGCTGAGATGGTGCCACTGCACTCCAGCCTGGGTGACAGAGCGAGACTCCGTCTCAAAAAAAAAAGTTACTGGCATCCCTTTCTCAAACCATATATTAAAATGAGCATGATAATGATAAAATGAGTGTTATGTAAGAAGTATGCGTGGGATGATAAGGAGAGCTTCATGAGTAAATAAAGCCATATTCTCATGAAATGAAAATATTTGAGATTTAAAAACCAGAAGCAGTTAAATACCTAAAATATGTGGGTCATATGATAAGGGCCTATGTAATAATAAAAAAAACCTATATTTTATCTCTTAAATTTGTCAATTGAAATTTTGATGGGGTGGTGGGGTCGGGGAGATAGCCAGAAGTTGGTTAATGGATACAAAATTACAGCTACATAGGAGGAATCAGTTTTAGTGTTTCACAGCACTGTAGGATGACAACAATTTATTGTGTATTTTCATATAGCTGGAAGAGTGGATTTTGAGTGCTTCCAACATAAATGATAAATGAGGTGACAGATATGCTAATTACCATGATTTGAGCATTACACATTTTGTACATGCTTTGAAATATCACACTGTACCTCATAAATATGTATAATCATTATGTCAATTAAAAATAATAAAAGCAAAAAAAGAGATTGATAAATGCTGTCATATGTGAACAGACAAGTGATACTCAGGGCACCCAGATGACATGGATAAGCCACACGTTGTTACTTTGGTTTTTGTTTCAGCTCCTTCTCTTAATTTTTTTTTTTCACTGTTACCAGCACAGTAGCAAAAGAGATGATTTTTCTCCTTCACTCTCTCAGAAGAATGAGAAGATGTGCTTCTAAATTTTGATGACTGCCAAAGGTAACAGCAAGAGAGGAAAAACAAGAAGCAGATATACCATCAATGATTAGGCTTAGTGAATTCTAGGTCAGAGTTGATGAGAAACTTACAGTCAGAATAAAATTCTTCCATTGGCTCTCAGTTTCATTGCAAGCTGCCTATAGAGACAGGTAACAGAAGCTGCAGTGTTCTGTGTGTTTTGAAGAACTGCTTTCCAACTGTGAGTAGACTGGAGTGAGGGTCAGGGTGAGGGCACTCATGGAGGGAATGCAGAGAAAAAAACCCATAGTAGGATTCAGTGAAGGGCAGGACTCTAACTAGGGGGGAGGTCTCTGCAGATCTCCTAAAACCTGGACTTCTTTAGGGCTACCACCACCCAGAAAAGGCAAAGACATAGGAATGTAATACAGACAGGAGAAGAATGAGGAATTACGAAAAAGAGGTCATCACAAAGAAACAAACATGACTAGTTTTATACCACTACATATGTGACTCCCTCTGGCACTCACGGTGTTTGCTATTGAGGTCACAGTTAAAACACTGTGTTTCCTGAAAATTTCCAAGGAGACATGAAGTCTAACATTATGAAGGAGAATTATTTCTAACTCAGATTAACTGTATCTGAAGCACAGGCCACTTGATACAGATTCTCTCATGCTAAACTCTTGGCAAACATTTGAGATTCCCTAAACTAGCTTGAAATCTAAAAATTAATTTCATCCAACTTCTCCAGATCTGTACTTATTATAGAAAATCTAGATATAACTTGCTTGGAAGACCCCCATCATGAACTACCCAGCTGATGCATCATACAAGATAACAAATGGACACATAAAATTAATGATTCTTTTTGGAGGTTGAGGACAAGGAAGTATGTGTATTGTTTTACACAAATAGCTTCAATCGTACTGATACGGGATATGGCTTATTATGTACTTTGCGGCTTCCATGATGAAATGCTTATAATTTGGATATATCCCTTCCTTGTGACATGAAGCCCAGAAGATCCACAGTAAGTTAAAATGAACTAATTATTTATGCAGTTAGAAAAAGATATAATGTAAGTTAAATTCAGACTTAACCTTGAATTTGGACAAGGAGGTATGGGTTGTTACAAACAGTCAAACAAACCCATCCCACTAATCTGGATTTGAGTTTTGACTTTTCATAAAACTTTGAGCAAATCACTGAATTTGTTCAAGCCTTTGTTTCTTCTTCTGTACAAATAGGGATGCTACATATATCTCTCACAAGGATGTTTTAAGGGTTAAATGATGTAACCTAAATGCTTTTATAAATGTCAAATGATATGTGACATCATAAATTATCATTATTAAATTCCTCATAGCTGGTACTGTGTTACCATGGGTCTGAGACATTATGCATGGACATGCATCAAGATGGTTTTTAGGAGCCCCAGCAGCTTAGTGGACCCCGGTAAGAATTTCCATGTGAATATACTTTATGTGAGGTATATGCTTACCTCCTTTTAAAACTCCTTCATATTTAACCAATATCTCCCCTGCCACTTAGTACTCTTAATCCTGGAATGGGCCTCAAATACCTTCGTATGGCACTCAGTGGCTCTGGAATCAGTCTAAGTTTGTAAACCAGTTCTGCTGTCCCTTACAGGCGAGTGACTTTAGGTAGGTAACTTAATCTTTCTAAGTTTCCTTCTCTGTAAAATAGGACTGTATAGTTAATACCTAATGGGTTTTTATGAAGATTAAAGGCATTAATACTTGTAAAGCACCTGGCAGCATTGTGTTTTGCATGAAGCCAGTGCTCAAAATGTTAAATTACTGTAGCACTCACTATGGATATAATTATAATAACCAGTTTTGAGGCATCCTTTAGAATTGTTTATGTAATGGGATTTTATTTTTCTTGGTATTAGAATGTAATTTACTCCAAAGGAAAAACAAAATACCTTTGGCATAGGAGGCAGACTATGTGGGAAGCAGATTAACCTTTTTAACTTCTGCTGGTGCTTGAAAGGTGCTAAGCACAATCATACTGAAATGTGCTTGTTAGTGTGATGGCTGCATTTGATGTGGAGGAGGAAATATGCCCTATTCAACTCTAAACAGATCCTTGATATGCTTAGCCTGCCTCTTCCTCCCCTCTCCAAAAACAAACAAACAAACAAAACAGGTTGGCATACTACTCTGGAAAGGTCACACATTTCTACACTGTTTTCAAGGTTTTCGCTGCTACTGCTTAAAACCATATATACAAATATTGCCACAGAATATTTCCTTAACTTCCCAAATTTAAGAAAAAGGAATAGTTACCATTTGTAATCTTTCTATTCTGATACCAGCCTTCACTTCTGAACATAAAAGGGGAAGGTGTGGTCTTCGGGAGGCAGAATTATTAGTTTGATTTATATAGTGTTATTGGCTAAATATATTACTAACCAATACGTAACCAGGAGCATTTAGAGAGCATCCGAACTACGAAGTTGTATAATTTTGTCGTTTTTGTTTGGGAAAGAAAAAAAAACCAGGGTTCAGTGAAGCTTTTTTAAAAAGATGTCTTCAATGTGCATAATAGAAAGTTCAGGTTTTTAAGTCTGAACATACTGTTTTTGACAAAGATCATACAGAATTAGCAATAAGTGATTTTAATAATAATAATATGCCTATAACCCTGGTAATCATAGTAGGCTCTGATGCACATTAATGCTGTTGCATTTGCTTTTATTAATTTTCTCATTTCTATCTGCTTTACTATTAACGTAAGAATAATGGAAGGGAATGTTTAAAGTGAAGCTTGAAATGAGCCAGGAAGCCTTATAATGCTAAATAAAACAAAACACAAGCAACAAACTAACATTTTATATTTAACTCAGTTGTGTGTTACTTTTCTATTCCAAACAAATCCACAGAGTTTAAAACTTACATTACAAATAAGTTTGAATTTTTAAAGTGATTCTGTATTAAACACCCAGATTGTAAACATTATTTCATACCTTGTGCAAGGCCAATTATTTATGCAATATGGAAATAACATTTATATTTCATAGTTTATGAAATTTAACTTGTGGCACACAGGTCTTCATAAAAGCTTGCCACTTGTATACATCATGCAGTTTGAGGAAACATCAAACTGCAGAATACCCATTCCAAAATCCAAGTGCGATACAAAGTAACTTAGCAACACAACAAAACAAAGTAAAACATTCGTGTTTAGATGTAGTTGTTCTTAAAGATAGGATTAGAGTCTAAAATAAACTGTATTTGTGATCCTCATTTTGGCATTCTGTTTGGTGTAACTGCACAATCACTCATTATTTTGCTAAACTATGGGATTGCGTTGGTCTCTTCTGAATTGCTTGAGCTACACACATCAAGTGTGACATACAGCCCAGTATATGTTTGTGTGTTCTATCCCAAGTAGAATTTGGATGCAGTCAACAATATCTAACGTTTTTCTTATTCCCAAAAGATTAACCCAGGTGGAAAAATATCATATTCTATAAATATTCTGCTGAACTTGAATATTTTCCTCCCTCCTTGGTTCTCACTCTTCTCTTGGCTGCTTGCTGTAATTATTTTCCACTGCTCAGGAGAGCTCTACCGTCTGTGTTTCATTACTGAACTAATTTTTCCACTCTACTCTTCCTCTTTTCCTTGGTCATTTTACATCATCTGGGCTACAGTATACTAGAAAACATACATGTATTCTCCCTTTCAAACTTAAATACTTTTTTTTTCTAAACCCAAATAGCTTTAACATTTCAAAATTTAAGGTAACTAAAGGGCATTAAGGAAGTAAGGAGTCAACTTCAGTTTTGTCAACTACACTTTATGCTTTTGGGATTACTATATCTTGAAAGATTTAGCGATTTTGAATTTTTTTTTTACCACCTTTTATGACATGACTATTTCAACTCATGTCTTAATTCATAAATTACAAGAACAAAATGTTTTAATATATGGTAATAGATGTTGTAAAGTTGAGATTCTAACAGTGTTAAACATTTCCAGAATGGCATCCCTATAGCAACAAATGGTAACTTTAACCAAGAGTTAGGTAGAAAAATGGTCTGTCACTGGTCATGGTTTAAATGCCACTTTGTTTTTCTAATGGGTAGTAAAGTTCACTCCAATTTTTAAGTGATGACTCACAGAACTTCTATCTGCCATATTTGGACATACCAGTTACTAAAGACCCCAAGACAGAAAAGAGGGGTTTTACTCTTGGAATTAAAATCAACCAGGCAACATGCTCAGAAACTTGGAACAAATACTACTACTGCGAAGTGCCATAAATATCGAAATTCTCTCACAACAATTTCAATGGGACATACACATCTACACACTGAGGCCTAGACTCAGACTCACTTCATGAGTTTCCCTTCCTTTTGCCTGTCTTGGGTTATTTAGGTAAAGAAGATTCTTAGCCCTTCCCCTTAATTAAGATGTTGGGAGTGTCAACTGATCTTTGGAGTCGGTTGGAATACTTAATAGGTAGTGTTAGGAACTGGTCTGGTTACTGTGATGCGCGGGTTCTTTGAATCTTTGCTTTTTTGCTCCTTTTGATAGACCCAGAGTAGTTATTTTACCTTTGGCTGAAATCACAGGTTGGATAGGATATTCTGTTAGGAGGGCTGGTCTAGTCCACTTCTCATTGCTTTGTCTTCTCTCCAAAGGGTAGAGCAAAGAACCAGAGAGGGTTAACCATGGGGCTCAGCCTGGGATTTGTAAAGCAGTGAATTACTGGGGCCTGGAATGAGGGCAGTGATCACTCTCTTTTGGGGCTTCTCTTGGCCCTGCCTGAGGGTGCTGAGAGCAGAGAGCAGCTTCCCAGCTTCATGTGTGGCTGATGTCAGCTGTGCTATGGGTGTGGCCGTCCTCTAGCTCACAGCTCCTCCACCCAAGCCCACAGCTGTGGCAGTTGTGGCACAGCCACATCTGCTGCCTAAGTTCTTTCCCATGGGGGTGATAAAATGGAAAAGCCAGGAGGTCAGAAGACCACACACCAACAACATACTGGGTAGAAATTCCATCCCAAATTGACTTGCTTACTTTCTGACAGTACTGTGGGAACGGAGTACCTAGACACGGAACTGATCCTTTACTGATCTGGTTCCACAGGCTTCTGTTGTAGGCCTGTTGCTTTAAGATGGGGTAGTTACTGTCTCTGAATGAAAATAATGACAATAAGTAGCATTTACTGAAACTATACTATGTGCCAGGTAAACTGAATGCTTTTTACATGTACTATTTAAATCTGTATTACTATTATTCGCATTTTACGAAGGAGGAAACAGGCAGAGAAGTTAAGTGACTTGCTAAGGTCACACAGGTAGTGAGTGGAAGAGCTAGAATTCCAGCTCAGATCCGCCTGATGCCAAAGTTCATGCTCGTAACCCCTGCACTGCACGGCCTGTCGGCCTCATCCTAGGTTTTTTGGTATCATCAGTGTTGCCCTACAATCTTGGCGTGTGTAGTACCATTTCTGTTTTATTTCCTTCCTTTCCTTTTTTCCCTATGTTTACAAGGTTTTCTTTTTTTTTTTGGGCATTATATATTGGGCTTTGGGTAAGATCACATTTATTTTCTAAAAGTTTATTTTTGGCTAATGGCAGTGCTTTGGGAGGCTGAGGTGGGAGGACTGCTTGAGCCCAAGACTTCTAAGTTGCAGTGAGCCATGATCATGCCACTGTACTCCAGCCTGGGTGACTGAGGAAGAAGACCTTGTCTCTATGTAAATAAATAAAAATTTATTTTTTATTCTAATTGACAAATTATAGTTGTATATATTTGTGGGGTACAATGTGATGTTATATGTATGTAATATGGAATGATCCAAGGGAGATCTTCAGCAGCTCACCTTCATCTAGTGACTTCATAATAATTTGTCAAGAGAGTTTAAATGATTGGAGACTACTGACTCCCGAGGCTGGCCTGCTGTCTTAAACTCTGCACACTGCCATTGGCCACTTAGTCAGTCCTTCCCCACTGAGAACTTTTCCACATGTAAAAATGCATTACTATAATTTGAGGAAGACACTAAGCAGACTCACAATTGCAGTTTTACGTTTATATTCTTTTGTTCTATAAAACGACTTATTCCAATAACAGTTTATAACATGCTAAGAAAAATGCCTTGAAATTAATAGCAGGGTCCCAGTGTTGGAAATACTTAAGGACTACAGATAATTCCATCCCATAATATATCCCAGCCTTTCTAGGGCAAAAGAGGAATAAACGACCCAACACGAAGAAAAATTTTGGATTTTGTCAGTTTTCCACCATTTTCTTCAACAGGCAAAAAACTAAACTAAAAGCTAGAATTTGTTAATGTCAAGGAAATGCACTGAAAATATACTAAGGAAAAAAGAGGCCAAGGCAGGTTGATCACCTGAGGTGAAATCCCGTCTCTACTAAAAATATAAAAAATTAGCTGGGTGTGGTGCTGCTGAGGCAGAAGAATTGCTTGAACCCAGGAGGTGGAGATTGCAGTTAGCCGAGATCACACCACTGCACTCCAGCCTGGGCAACAGAGCAAGAGTCCGTCTCAAAAAAAATAAAAAAAAAGCAAGTTCCACTTTTGTTTCTTCATATATATCAAATATCAACACAAACATTAAAATGCAACTTCATAATAGTGATTTAGACTTTTTCAGGGTGATGGTCATGTGTTCATTGATTAAAAAGTTTAGAACTTCAAGAATGTGCATTAATATAGAAGCTTTTCATTAACAGTGAAGAGTTTGCTGTGGTCTATCACAACCTGATTAGCTGGATAATTTGTTTTCATTCTGATCTTAATATTATTGCAGAAAAATATATTTATATGACCATGGAATATCAGAATATAATAAACTTTGAACAAACTTTATTTATTTGAAACAGAGTCTCACTCTGTCACCCAGGCTGGAGTGCAGTGGCATGATCTCACCTCACTGAAACCTCTGCATCCCAGGTTCAAGTGATTCTCGTGCCTCGTGTAGCTTGGATTACAGGTGCATACCACCACACCTGGCTAATTTTTGTATTTTTAGTAGAGACAGGGCTTTACTTATGTTGGCCAGGCTGGTCTCAAACTCCTGGGCTGAAGCAATCCACCTGTCTCAGCCTCCCAAAGTGCTGGGATTACAGGTGTGAGCCACTGCACCCGGGCCAGAAACTTTAATTAAAAGTTTGTAGCATCATTAAAATTATTTACATAGTTTCTAATGCTAAATATTTTCTTCAAAAGAAATAATATAGAATGATATAAATAGATCAGAGAGTCTAAAAAGATGACTTCTAGAGAAAACTGTTCGTTTTACCATGCCTTTTTTTCCTTTTTAAAAGTGTATTATTTATACAACTTTTACAGACTTAGTAAAACTACCTGTCATACATTGAGCTCTTAAGGTACAAAATAACTTCTTACTCATTTTTGTATCCCCTATATCCAGCATAGTGACTAAAATGTGTAACATAATAAAAAAGAATTTGCAGGCTTGAACTGGCAACACGATACCTGCAGCCTCCTATTAAATTCTAAGAGGGCAACTGATTTTTTGACCCTAAGTTAAAGGCAAATACAAGAGAAAACATTTTGATGAAAACTGATAAACCTGAATGCTAACAAAATTATCATTTGTCTACATTTGCACATTAAATCCCACTGATGTTTCTTTTAAAATATTTTACTTTGTTGAGTTTTTCTTATACAACCTATGTATGCCACTCACTCTCTTTTTCTCCTTTATTTTCTTCATGTAATTTTATATTATTTATATAAAGTAATATAACTTCATGTAAATTTATATTATTTATGTATTTGTTAATTGCTTTTTTTTTTTTTTTAAACCATAGGACTTTCTCCAGTCTACCACGCAACCCCATCACCCACATAGAAAGTGTGTACATATTAGACCCTTAATATTTGTGGAAGGAATGAACATCTGCACCATAATCATTCCTATAGAACAACATCTGATGGAATAAATAAATATTCATGAAACAAAGAATTCTTCTATCCTCTGAAACCAAGATGGATGCAGAATTTGGAAAAATAGTTTCATAAATCAAAGAAACTTCTTAACTTCACCTTTTAAATAGTTCCTTTGTCCAATCAAATGCCTGTAAGCACTAGACACAGAACTGAGCCCAGAATTATACCCTTCTTTACCTGAGGGTTTGCAGCCATAATTGTATAATTCCCATCGTCATCTAGGGTGGAGGCTGTGGTATAGAGGGAGCAGGTCCCATCGAGATCTCTTTGAATGGTGTAGTGATCACTCTTTGGAGAGATCTGCTTCCCATCTTTAAACCAGTAGATCTGGGAATAGAAACAAAGATTAAAGATTAAGAGTTTGTGTATTCCTACTCTATTTGGAGAACTGAAAGCAGTAACAGTGTGGTTTGCAGAGCTGATCTGAGTTTTCATGTTAAAACGTTAAACCAAATACCTGAATAAGAAACTGATTTTTCAGTGAAAAAAAGCAGGTAAAAATTTAAATTCTATTGGAGTTTTTAAATTATATACCTTCCTTTTGTTTTTAAAAATGTGGCACTTACATTCATATATTATTTATATGAAGGGATATATTGAATTTTGGCAATGATTATTTCTATGAAGTGGCATTACAGGCCGTTTTTCTTTTTGCTTCTTTCTTTTTTCAAATGTACCAGCAATTAAAATGTATTGTTTATAAAATAAAAGTAAAAAGGTTGTTTTGGAGAACAAAAGCAGACCCCAAACTCTAACCATTTCACTGAATTGTGTTTGACAAATAAAAGAGGTTGGTAGGGAGGGAGGTAATAACTAAGGGTTGGTGATGGGTGGAACACTATTGCTTCATTTCTGGGCCAGTAAGCATATGAACAAAGGTTAAATGTCACCTATCCCCATTATGTTAAAGAAAACACAGTAGTATTGAAAAGTATAATAATTTTCAGATATATAACTTCGGTTAAAAAATTAAATGTGGGCCAGGTATAGTGGCTCATGCCTACCTATAATCCCAGCACTTTGGGAGGCTGAGGAGCATTGCTCAAACCCAGGAATTCAAGACCAGCCTGGGCAACATAGTAAGACCCTGTCTCTACAAAAAATTAAAAAAAAAATAATCTAGGTGTGGTGGTGCATGCCTATAGTCTTAGTTATTTGGGAGGCTGAGTCAGGAGGATTGTTTGAGCCCAGGAGGTTAAGGCTGCAGTGAGCTGTGATCATGCCACTGCACTCCAGCCTAGGTTACTGAGGCCCTGTCTCAAAAGAAAAAAATGTGAAAAATAAAAGTAAATTTTGACTAAATACAATATTTTAAAGTAGTCCAAAGGTCCTCCTTCCTTCCCTCACTTTTAAACAAAACCAATTGTCCATGGATGTCTGAGTTCTGAGGTTTTGTTTTGTTTTGGAGACAGGGCGCCCCAGGCTGGAGTGCGAAGTGCAGTGGTGCAATCCTGGCTCACTGTAACCTCCGCTTCCCAGGTTCAAACAATTCTCATGCCTCAGCCTCCAGAGTGGCTGGGATTACAGGTGTGAGCCACCATGCCTGGCTAAGTTCATTATTATTTTTGATTTAGTGGAACAACACAGTTGAAAGATAGGCTCATCATAATGAATCACAGTGCCAACAGCCCTAACATGACTGAGATGCTGAATTAATAGCTACATCACCCCACCTCCAGACTTATTAGATAAGCAAATAAACCTTTCCTTTTTTAAGCCACAGCAAGTTCTTTGTTGTCATTTTTTGTTCCTTGCAGCCAAAAGTATTCCTAACTGATTCCTAACAAAAGAAATATACTTTAGACCCTTTAGTTGTTAAAACAAACTTCTTACTTAATGTAAATCAGTATGTAAATTGGTAACATAAACTGGCATTCAAATTCAACTGTCTGTCAAAGTATTTGAATCTGAAAAATCTTTTTGAAACCTCCATCCTAAGAAAGGAAAAGACTAGAAATATATAGCACTAAATAAATGCATGAATTATCAGGATATGATTGCTCTAACTTTTCAAACTCACATTTTTCAGATAGCTCCAAATTTACAGAAACTATATTATGTATTAAACTCTAGAATCTAAAAAGTAATCAACTAGACTAATAACTTTCAGTTCTAAAACTTAAATTATGTAAAGTATCATACTTCATAATTATTTTACTTTTTAGTAGTTGATGCTTTCTTTTTCTTTTTTTTTTCCTTTAAGACGAGTCTAGCTCTGTCACCCAGGCTAAAGAGTGCAGTGGCGTGATCTTGGCTCACTGCAATTTCCACTTCCTGGGTTCAAGTGATTCTCTTGCCTCAGCCTCCTGAGTAGCTGGGATTACAGGTGTATGCCACCATGCTCAGCTAATGGTTTGTATTTTTAGTAGAGATGGGGTTTCACAATATTGGCCAGGCTGTTCTCAAACTCCTGACCTCAAGAGATCTGCCTGCCTCAGCCTCCCAAAGGGCTGGGATTCCAGGCATGAGCCACCGCGCCTGGCTATGGTTGACTATTTCTGATGGAAAAAAGAAGCTGTAATAAGTATACAATTTCTTCCTTTTGCATTCTTGCCACAATGCCAGTTCTTGAGTTATTTCTTTAATCATATTTTTTCACCTCCATTATACTTGGCATATAACTTTCAAATAAGATCTAAGAAATATTTGCAAAATTTTACCAAGCCTACTAATGCAGGGAGAAATTCGGGAGGGCACAAGAATGAGAATAGGGTAAATTAGAAATTATTTTCAATCTTCCTATGGCTCGACTAGAACAAGCATGTCAAGGGAGGAATAAAATATTTTTAAAACATAAGCCTAAAAAACATGTATTTCTTTAAACATGAATATTCCATACTTTAACAATCCTAATGTAATTTATATGGCATATGCCAAAGTAGACCTTTAATAAATGAGAGAGGGAAGAAAAGAATGGGAAGGAGGATGAAGGTTGAGGGACAGGAAGGAGGGATGAAAGAGTAACATTTAACAATAAAAAGTTTAAACAATGAAGTTAGCTGTGAAACATTTAAATTTATATTAGGAAGAAAATACAGTTATATTAAAAACAAAAGCCCATCTTTCAAGTTAATGTAGTATTCTATAAGAATCAATAATCTTAGAACTTGATCAGTGATCTTAAGTCTTGTGTAAGTTTTGAAAATAATGTAGAATCTTTTTGTGAATATCTTGGAAGTTCAAGATATAATTCCTTGTTGAATTTCATTCATAAGCTACAAATTTAATACATGCCTTTGATAACATGTTGTGAATACACAGCTGTTAACGTAAATTATGCCAAGAATATTGTAAAAAGTTTTCTACAACAATGGAGTTTATTTTAAAAATCCCATTTTATTAGAAAGTATATAGGGTTTGAAAATTCAAGGCTTTTTTCTTTGATCTTTGACTTTGGCGTTGCATGTCAGTTTTAAGAAAAGAATATGATGGTAAAACCTGCCATAGTGGAAAAATAAAACAAGGCATGGAGCTATTGGAAATTAACACCTAAAAGTGTCAGGTATGTATATTTTTTTATCACTTTTCCTTCTTTCATTTTATGCCACTATTAAGCTTTTTATTTCAATGAGTACATTGCTCTATGCTTATTTTATAAATTTGTATTCTTGTTCTTTCATTATAGTTTCCATTCTTTTTAAAATTGTTTCAATCATTTTAAAGTTATTTTAGAGGCTACTTAAGATTGTTCAATATCGTGTAATACTTGGCCTTCTGTTTTTCTGTTTCTTGTACTATTGACTCTTACTATGGTTTGGATGTCTGTCCCCTCCAAATCTCATGCTGAAATGGGATTCCCAATGTTGGAGGTGGGGCCTGGCAGGAGGTGACTGGATCATGGGGGTGGATCCCTCATGAATAGTTTAGCACCATCCCCTTGGTGATAAGTAAGTTCTTGCTCAGTTAGTTCACATGAGATCTGGTTGTTTAAAAGTCTGGGACCTCCACCACTTCTCTCTCTTGCTCCTACTCTTGCTGTGTGATTCACCTTTTCCACCTTCGCCTTCGCCATGATTGTAAGCTTCCTAAGGCCTCACCAGGAGCAGATTCCAGTACTATACCTGTATACCATGCAGAACTGTGAGCCAATAAAACCTTTTTTTTTTTTTTTTTTTTGAGACGGAGTCTCATTGTCGTCGCCCCGAGCTGGAGTGCAATGGCATGATCTCGGTCACTGCTGAGTAGCTGAGATTATAGGCGCCCACCGCCATGCCCAGCTAATTTTTGTATTTTCAGTAGAGATGGGGTTTCACCATGTTGGCCAGGCTGGTCTCAAACTCCTGACCACCCATCTCAGCCTCACAAAATGCTGGGATTACAGGTGTGAGGCACCATGTTTGGCCAATAAAACCTATTTCCTTTATGAATTACCCAGTCTCAGGAATCCCTTTATGCAAAAATGGCCTAACACAACTCTCCTCATGGTTATTTCTTCACATATTATTACCTTTATATAAGGCAATTTTTTGCTTGCTTCTAAGAATTTTAATCATCCAGCACTAAATTTCACATTTCTCAGCTTTGGCTCCCTATCATATGATAGTGTAGTTTAGAGGTTTTAATTTTTTGCCTTCTTTATTCTTTTCACTCAAGTTCTAGGGAAAAGTGTACTCCTGTTTATCGCCTTGCTGGGCTAGTAAACAGGGATTCTAAGGCCTTCCTTTAAATAGAGGGCAGCTCCTTATCCAGCATTTCCATATGTTTGCATGGAGGGCTCCCATCCAGGTCATCCTAGTCCTGCATGGTATCAGAATTTGTCATTATCCATTCTAAACAATATTCCTCACCCCACCTCCCTCTGTAAATATTAATAGAAGCAGCCTTGGTGTTTTGATTAAAGACTGTAAGTTATCACAACCAGTGGTGAGCATTACTTCTCTGTATGGTACAGAGCACTGGGTTCGTATGCAGGCTTGGCCACTCACCAGCTCTCTAACCTTGGAAACTCACCTCACAGAACTCAGTTTAGTTATTTGCGATTTGGTAGTAACAATGAGGAATAAATGATATAGGTGTGTGAAGAGCTCCCTGTTAGTTATTCTGTACTCTATTCTTCAAACCCAAACTCCACTCCCCCACCACCTTTTTTGGTTTCTAATGCCTCCTGAAGATGGCCCAGAACTTCAGAATATTTAAAACCCTTTATATCGTGGGTATTGAGAAAGATCATTTGTATCTCTTGTCTCCTACCAGCATGCTATATTTTGGAAGCTAAACCTTTCCTCAGAGAATGACTCTTAAAAAGCCATGTTCCCAGCTCACCTTTGGCTTTGGATTTCCAGCCACTCTACATGTGAAAGTTACTGGCATTCCCTCAAAGATCTTGTAATGTTTCAGCTTCATCTCAAAGAATGGTGCCATTCCATTTTCCACAGACACATCTCCATACTGAACTTCATCACCTGATTCATCCACAGGAGACCTTTCTAGCCTATACTCTATTTCACTGATGAGTCTCTGTTCACAGCTGGAGACTTTGTATTCCTGTATCAAGGAAAGTTTAAGTTAGCAGACTCAATCCCTTCTCACAAAGTGTCAAGTCTATCCCTGCCCCCCAATAAGGACCTAGAAGACAGTGGTATTTTTACCATAGAGCTTAAAAACACAGTCTGAGCCCAATTCAATTGCATATGAAACAAAAAACATCTGGAAGTGAGTTTATATGGTATTGCAGATTGTCTTCAAGTCCTATCATCCAAAAAGAGCGGGGGAAGAAAGATCCATTTTTTTCCCTTCTTTTCTCTCAGGCAAGGGCAAAGAAGGGGAAGGAAAGAAAAAGGCAAAAGCAAAGCTATGTATTCCTAAACTGTTGATAACAATAAAATATAATGGAACGCTGATTTCCTTCTGTAGGGTAAAAGCTGATGCAGGGTGGTGCATCTCTCCAGAAGGCTAACAGTACATGTGGCAAACAGCTGCCATATTAATACAATTTTAGCAAAAGAATAATGGAAAAAAATGGTACCATGTTTTGTTTTGTTTTGTTTTGTTTTTTTCACCTATAACAATCCCTGCCTTGCAAGGGCCTCCTCCTCAGCTCTGCAGCTGCTAGGAACCCACCATCTTTAGAAGAAAAAATAGGACAGTCTAGTCAAAATTTGCCTAAAACACAAAAGCAAACAATCCATCAACATTCCTATGGTGATGAAGGTGGATCCTACAATTTCCTTGCCTATAAAGTGCAATAAAGGCCAGGTATAGTGGCTCATGCCTGTAATTCCCAAAACTTTGGAAGGCCAAGGTGGGAGGATTGCTTCAGGCCAGGAGTTTGAGACCAGCTTGGGCAACAAAGTGAGACCCCATCTCTACAAAAAATTAAAAAAAACAAATAGCTGGGCATGGTGGTACATGCCTGTTGTCCCAGCAACTTGGGAGACTGAGGTGGGAGGACCGCTTGAGCCTGGGAAGTTGAGGTTGCAGTGGGCCGTGATTGTGCCACTGCACTCAAGCCTGGGCAAGAGTGAGACCCTGTCTCCAAAACAAAAAAGAAAAAGTGCAATGAAGACAAGGCAGTCTACGTAAAACATTCCCTATTTAATATTAAATGAAAGATGACTTTAACGATGTTTCCTCTTAAAGAAGTTACTCAGTGTTTAAAAAACAGTTTGTTGGTTTGAGGGAAGAAGTACAACAGTATGAATAAAACTGCAAGAATTATACCACAAGTTGTTTTGCTTCATCTAATTGCTATCAAATTAATCACTTGAAGAATTAGCACATTTTTCCCCCATAGAAAGGTATAACAAATGAAAAACTTTTCTTGCTTTAATGTTCAGAGTATCCACTAATGACATAATTAAATTCAAGTCGGAGGCCAGGCACTGTGGCTCATGCCTGTATTCCCAGCACTTTGGGAAGCCAAGGCGGTTGGATCACCTGAGGTCAGAAGTTCGAGACCAGCCTGACCAACATGGTGAAACCCCATCTCTGCTAAAAATACAAAATTAGCCAGGCATATTGGTGTGCACCTGTAATCCCAGCTACTGGGGAGGCCGAGGCAGGAGAATCGCTTGAACCCAGGAGGCAGAGGTTGCAGTGAGCCGAGGTCACACCATTGCACTTCAGCCTGGGCAACAAGAACAAAACTCCATCTCAAAAATAAATAAATAAATAAATAAATAAAAATAAATAAATTCAAGCTGGTAAATACATGACAAGAAAACTCATGTTGCAGTAATTTTGCGTATCTGATATTAAATGAAATAGACACTGGTCATAGCATTTATAATTAATATATGACAGAAAAGATAGAAACACATGTAAAACAGGAAGAACAGAAGAAAATAGACACAGTGAAAGACTGGAAGAAGAAGAAAGGTGAAAAGCTTAACCTTTTGACCATCCAGAGGACTCCCTACAGAAGCATGAGGAGAACCAATGTCCTGTAATGGTAGAAAAAAACATGTGAAGACTAATAATAGAAATAATAAGAATGCAGCAAGATTTCCAATTTTCGTTAAGTGAAACTTTTGTGCTAGCAATAAGCATTTGGTAGTAACGGTACTGTGAGTACTCACACAACCATTCTGCTTTTCACTTTCGGTACAGTACTCCATAAATCACATGAGATATTCAATACTTTATTTTATATAGGCTTTGTGTTAGATGATTTTGCCCAACTGTAAGCTAATGTAAGTGTTGTGAGCACATTTAAAATAGACTAGGCTAACCTATGATGTTCAGTAGGTTAGGTGTATTAAATGCATTTTTTTTTTTTTTTTTTTTTGAGATGGAGTCTCGCTCTGTCACCTGGCTGGAGTGCAGTGGCACGATCTTGGCTCACTGCAACCTCTGCCTCCCGGGTTCAAGCGATTCCTGTGTCTCAGCCTTCCGCGTAGCTGGGACTATAGGCGCACACCACCACACCTGGCTAATTTTTGTATTTTTAGTAGAGACGGTTTCACCATGTTGGTCAGGCTGGTCTCGAACTCCTGACCTCAGGTAATCCACCCGCCTTGGCCTCCCAAAGTGCTGGGATTACAGGCGTGAGCCACTGCGCCCGGCCTTAAATGCACTTTCAACTTACAGTATTTCCAACTTACAATGGGTTTATCAGGACATAACCCCATACTAAGTTAAAGAGAATCTGTATATATGTGAAAGAAGATAAACAGATAATATTTTCTGTTTTATTTTGACTAGATATTAAGGCTCAACAGTTGACCTTTGAACAACACAGGTTTGAACTGCATGGGTCCACTTATATATGGATTTTCTTCCTCTTCTGCAACCCCTGAGACAAGCAAGACCAACCCCTCGTCTTCTTCCTCCTCTTCAGACTACTTTAATTTAAGATGATGAGGATGAAGACCTTTATGATGACCCACCTTCCATTAATGAATTGTAAATGTAACTTCTATTCCTTAAGATGTTCTTCATAACATTTCTTTTTTCTAGCTTACTTAAAAGTACAGTCTATAATACATATAACATACAGAATATGTGTTAATAAACTCTTTGTTATCAGTAAGGCTTCCAGTCAACAGTAGGCTATTAGTTAAGTTTTTGAAGAGTCAAAAGTTGTATGTGTCTTTTTTTTTTTGTTTTTGGAGATGAAGTCTCACTGTACCACCAGGTTGGAGTGCAGTGGCACAATCTCAGCTCACTGAAATCTCCACCTCCCGGGTTTAAGCAATTCTCCTGCCTCAGCCTCCCGAGTAGCTGGGACTACACGCATGCGCCACCACACCCGGCTAAGTTTTGTATTTTTAGTAGAGACGGGGTTTCACCATGTTGGCCAGGATGGTCTCCATCTCCTGACCTTGTGATCCGCCTGCCTCAGCCTCCCAAAGTGCTTCAATTACAGGCATGAGCCACTGCACCTGGCCATATGTGGGTTTTTAACAGTGCATGGGATTGGTCCCCCTAACTCCCGTGTTGTTCAAGGGCCAACTCTAATGGGAAGTATTCACTAGTTATTTCAAACAATGTCAGTGAAAATGTGTTTCTCCACACAAAATTATTTTGCAAAAAACATAGGATAGGAAAATGGAAAGGTACTGGAAAGGAGAATAATCAAGAAGAAGGTAAAAAGAACAGGCATCACTGATGGAAGGAATTCTGTCAGTCACTTAACATAGTATGTGCTCAATAAAAATTAGCTGTGAGGTTGACTGATGATATTAATACTGCTTTTCTGTGACTTGCCCTCTACTTTCCACAGAATGAATCCCAAAAACAGTATCCATAAGGAAGATGGAAAAAGGGGACATAATAAATGTTACCCTAAGAAGTCCAGAGCAACATGGTGTACCTGATTAGCTGTTTCCTCTTCTGGCTCCTGAATATTAAAGACAGTCGCACTGTCAGCACCTAGTAGTCGGCGAGCCATTCTTTCTTCGTATGTTAACCTCTAAACAAAGTAAGTCCCAAAAAATACAAAATTAGCAAAATCACAAATATGTATTGCCCTATGAAAAAGAGTAAAAAACAACACATTTTAATGATTTTCTGTAACTGTTCTCTCTCCAGCTTCAGATACCTGCATATTTTCTTTTTCTTGCTTCAGCTGTTCTACCTTTTTACCTCCCTTTCTAGTACTAATGGCCTAATCCAGAGAGCCACCAATTGGTACAGCACAAATTTAAAGTGAGCCATAAGCGGTAAGGCAGAAACCACACAGAAAAGATTTGTCATGTCCTTAATGAAAAACATAGAAAAAAAGATATTAAAACAGCAAAATACAATTTAAAAGAAATGTTATTTTTATAGCCGTCCATCAGCTTCAGAACAGCCAAGTCATCTCTAATACTGACTGAGAGAGAAAAGAGAATGATACTCAAAGGAGAATAAACTGACTAAAAAGAAAAGAATGGGTATCACTAATGGAAATAATTCTATCAGTCATTTAACAGTATGTGCTCAGTAAACGTTAGCTAAAGGAAGATTTGGATGAGCTGGCAATGATGGGGTTCTCACCTCTAAGAGCATTTCCCAGGCTGCTGTGTAATGTAGGGGATTGGAGGCAATTATTATAATCCACAGAGAATGAGGTGCATGGCTGAATTAGCAACAGGATTATGCAAGACACTTGCCAAAGCTAACGGGCTCGGTTGACTTGACTCAGAAGCAGACTGCTTGCCCATCAGGCAAAGAAAGTGGTAGTGTTCTTGCATCTCACAGCTAGCACTTTGGAATTGGCCCAAACCATTTTACCTATGCCATTCTCATACATAAGAAATGCCAGCATTTTTGTGTGACTACTGGGGTGATACCTGCTCTTGAATACTCATTCTAAAGTGCCTTAGTCTTACAGGTCTGGAAGGAACTTTCAGACACCATCTGCCTCATCAGGGGCATTTTATAAGCAAGTATTTGATTAGAAATAAGAGAATAATTGGTAAGGTAGAATCTAAAAAATGTACAGAAATTATTCCAGATAAACTTCCAAACTTCTAAATATAAATGCAAATTTGATTGGAAGCTCTCTAATCAGGAAAATATGTTGGGTAAATTTATAATTTCCAGTAATTGCTGGTCTCAATCCCAGCTGAAACCGGGAAGTGAAACAAGTCAAATGCCAAATGACAGATAGTCCTGCAGTTCAAATTATTTCACTTAATAAAGAAAGGGCAGAGGACAAGAAGAGGCAGAGGTGGGAGTCTGAGTGCTGCATGAAGCATCTGAGTCCATTATGTTATTAAATTAATTTTCTTACACCTATTTAAAAAATCAGTGAATTCAGTTTTCAAAGAGAGTCTTAAATACCCGATCTCTTAAAAAGCTTTCTTAATCTTTTCATGGGGAATTGTAACACATCAAAGGCAGGCCTGAAGTGATTTCCACTCTGTCCCTCATAAGCAGAAATACCAATTTCATATCTATTCCTTCACCAGAATGCACCTGCTACCACTAGAAGCCAAATATACCTCACAGTTTTGTTTCTAAGTCACTATGCCATCTGGCTATAAAAGCCCTTGTCTACAGACACCAAAAATAAGAAAGAGAATAATATATAATAATAGGAAAAAGTTGGTTGAGAATCCCATTTTCTAAAAAGGGAAACCTTATTTGTCATTTTAAGCTCTCAAATGTGGATACCTGTGGAACTTACTGTGAATGTTATTCACTGCTAAACAGATGAATATAAATATACATACAATATATATAATGTGGGTTGACCAATAGCTTATGGAAGTCTTACCTTAAGAGAATCTTAGTCCATAAGGAACACTGACATAAATAGCCAGAAAAAAACAAAAACAAAAACAAAAAACAAAAACTGGAGTGATGCCTTACCTGGCTTGAAAAAGTTCCCATATGTATTTATTTTAATCTTTTAAAGGCTTTAGTTGACAGAGCCAGGGAAAAGTTCCAGAGTATGTACATTTACACATGCAATCACTTATTTCAGGGAGAAAATATTTTCCTTTTGTGAAAATCTTCTATACTCAGGGAAATGAGTAACTAACACAAAACTTCATTCAAATTTTAATCTTTGTTAATCAGATTAAGATACCCTAATAACTAAAATCAGCACTCAGCACCCCTCCTCTGCTCTCCACCTTTCTATTCAAGTGTGGTCTGTTCTCACAGTTTTACTTATCAATGTTTGATAATTAAAATTCTCAGAAAACATAATTAGAGAGAGCTTTCTACTCTGAAAAAGGTGTGTGAAAGGGAGATTTTATACAAAAAGATCCTTTTTTTTGTACTTAAGAGCCAGGCAAATTTTTCCAGTGATAATTCCTTAATAAAGCTACAGAAGGTTCTTCTCCTTTACCTGGTATGTCTTATTTCCTAGATTTGCTTTTCCCATCCCCTTAAAATATTCTGGAAATAGTATTTTAAAAAGAAAAGAGTATTTTAAAAGAATAGCATCAATAAAAGAGATGGAAAAAGAAAACCAAAAAACTGATGAGGAAAGACTTAAATCCAGTGGAGAAAACATCTTATCTATATATTTTACCAAATCTATTTAGGTACTGTACAGTTCTGCAGCTGTAAAATAATTATTTTTTTCCTACAGTTTAGTTGTCTTGCTCTAGCAAACCAGAATAAGATTTTGGAACAGCCTTTACTCTTTCAGATGCTGAATCAATGTCTAGTAGTAGTCCAAGAGAAAAGAACAGAACTTCCCCAATGGTTTCTCTAGATTTTTGTGTGTGTGTATAAGCAGTATATACCATAGAAAACAAATTCTCTTTTTGATACTATATAAACCATTCCAAAGCACACCTTCTCCATCCCTCCCCAACCCTGTCAGCCAGAATGGAATCCCTGTGTTCTTCTTTTTTTTTTTTTTTTAAATACCATTGGCATTGCTCATTTGTTCCACTCCCAACCAGATATCTGCCCTTCCTTCTTCCTTTCTTTCCCACTTACTCTCTTCATTCTTAGAAAGGTTTTATGCATAGGAGAAAGCAGTGAAGACTGAATAGAAGGAAGGCCTTTCGTTTTCTCTTTTGTCTCTGGATTCAAATGCTAATATTAAGAGAAATGTTGAGATTCAAGGGTAATAAAATAATGTGGCTGTGTGCAATGCCTCACGCCTGTAATTCCAGCACTTTGGGAGGCCGAGGCGGGCAGATAGCCTGAGCTCTGGAGTTTGAAACCAGCCTAGGCAACATAGGGAGACTCTGTCTCCACAAAAACAAAAAATTACCCAGGCATGGTGGCATGTGCCTGTGGTTCCAGCTACCCAGGAGGTTGGGGTCTTAGGATTGTTTGAGCCTGGGAGGTCAAGGATGCAGTGAGCTGTGATAACACCATTGCACTCCAGCATGGGTGATGAAGTGTGACCCTGTCTCAAAAATAATAATAATAATAATAATAATAATAATAATGTTGTGGACAAATATCAAGAGCCTAAGTCTTAGAAAAAGGAAGAAAGGTATGTGGGTAGCTAATATTCCAAGTCCGGGTCCCAAATCTATCAGTACCGGCTGGCCGTTGTTCAGGAGGTCCTCCTTGAAGCGAAGTTTTCGTTCCAGATCTTGAATAACAGCATCCTTTGTGCCTTGAATTTCCTCATCGGAGGCTATTCTAGCAGTTCTACTGGCCTTCTTTGGAAATCCTCTGCAGGACAAAAACACAAGGCAATATAGTTAGTCGCCAGGCATATAAATCCAAGTCAAACATTCAAGTCCAACAAAGACAGTGCAAGGTGTCAGCATGTCCTCCCACTCTTTTTTATGCTACATCTATTGCAACTATTATGGAAAGAACCATGAAAGCTGGTTCAGGTAACACTAATTAGATCCAGGTTTCAGAGAAGGTTCATATACATTAGGGGAGTATGCCTTAGTGGGTAGGCAGATGCCAAGGATGGCGAAGGCCTACATTTTAGTCTCAGCAAGGCGGCAGCATAAAATGAAAGAATGATATGATTTGTAAGTAGACCTAGGTTTAAAATCCGACTCTATCTTGTATTAAGTTTGTGACCTTGGGCGAGTTTTAAAAAAATATATACCACATATGAATGTTGACAGGAAAATATATACCACATATGAATGTTGAGAGGTTGAAAGTGAACGTATTTCTATCATACTTTTATTCAGTCTTCTAGTGCTTTGTAATCATTATTCAACAATAGTGCCTAGCCCATTTGAAATCAATATTAAGTTTGTTACCTTCCCTTCCATCCCCTTGTATCTGATTTGATTAGGATAGGCCAATGTTATTTGAGGTCTATTTTATACAAGAGGGCTCTGGGAGGTCTGCGGGTCCTGTTGTGCCTGGTGTCCCAAAGCCTCCTGAACTTCTGGTGAGCCCAGGGCTCTTAGGACAGGTGATAACTCACTGCCTCTTTCCTTCCAAAGGCAGCAACAATGACCTGAGCTGTGTGAACCAAGGGTCGTTGGTGCTGGACGCCTGGGGGGTACAGAATCACTTCTGTTGGTGCCTTAAGCAAGTTGCTTCCTATTTTTCTTCCTTTTCTCTCACAGGGCAGTGGACAAAAATTAATGAGAAACAGAATACTAAGCAATGGGGAAATGAATTGACCTATCGCTACCCATATCAACAAAGCTGAACTTCAAAAACAAAGTTCCAGTGGAAAAAAAGCAAGTGACAGAAGAATATATATGATATACTTGTATTTATAAACAGGCAAAAGCAAACCAGTCCCCTGCTACAGCAGTGGTTCTCAAAGTGTGGTCCCTGGACCAGCAGCATTAGCATGACCTGAAGTTGTTAGAAATGCAGATTTTTGGCATCACTCCAGACCTACTGAATCACAAATTCAGAGCTGGGGCCCAGCAATCTGTGTTTTAACAAGTTCTCTAGGTGATATATGCAAAAGTTTTAGAAAGAAATGGAGGGGGAGCATACATACATGGTAAAACCATGAAGAGAAGAGAATGATTGACTCAGAAATTCAGGGTAGCAGTTACCTCTCAGGGAGAGTAGTGGATGCAATTGGGGAGGGTCACATAGGGGCTTCAAAGGTACTAGAAATGGGTAAGAGTTTCATTTTATTAAAGTATACATATAAATTGTATATAGTTCCTTATTTATATTACATACTTCATGATAAGATATTTCTAAGTTTAAAAATTTTACTGCAGGCCGGGTGTGGTGGCTCATACCTGTATTCCCAGCACTTTGGGAGACCAAGGTGGGTGAATCCTCTGAGGCCAGGAGTTTGAGACCAGCTTGGCCAACACGGTGAAACCCTATCTCTACTAAAAATACAAAAATTAGCTGGATGTGGTGGTGGGTGCCTATAGTCCCAGCTACTTGGGAGGCTGGGGTATGAGAATTGCTTGAACACTGGAGGCAGAGGTTGCAGTGAGCCGAGGTCGCACCGCTGCACTCCAGCCTGGGCGACAGAGCAAGACTCTGTCTAAAAAAAAATAAATATAAAAAAAAAATAAAACAAACAAGCAAAAAAACTTTACTGCCAAAGTGTCAAGGCACTGTGTGCCTCATGTCACTTCACTGATACAGTGGAAAACACAAGTAAGGCTAAGGAATGTACCTAAACAGTGGGTTCACCATTTCACCCACCAGTGCTGGGAACAAAACAGCCACTAAGTATGCAGCAGAAACTCTGAGGATCCTGTAAAGACTCTGCCCCCGTCCCTCCTAAGTCACGATGCCAGGCACTCCTGAGGCCTGTGCTCCTGGTCTTCCCAACAGCCGTTCTTTCCTCTTCGCCACTCCCCTTTGTTTCCTTGCTGAATTTTTCCTGATTTTGCTGGGTGTTCACCCTTCAATGTGCTTATAGAAACGTGATCCCCCTCCCCAAACTCAGGGGGTAATTAATGTACACCAATTTAAATGATCTCAATCCCCTGGAGAGTGATTAGCTTGGCCAAAGGCATGCGATATAGCCTGGGCCAATGAGAATGGGGGAGTGGCGGGGAGTGAGAGGGTGGCGGTGCTCTAGTTAAAATTCTCTCATCTCTGAAAAGAAACAGAAGGAAGAAATGCCCCTCTTCTTTCACTGGATATCACTGTGTCAGAAATGCAATGTCAAAAGCGGCAGTGTTCACTCTATAACTGTAAAAGGAGAACCCAAATGTGCCAATGATGATAGACTGAAAAGACGGAGAGTACTTGGGCCTTGATAATGTTTTGGGGGCACTGTCTTAACCTACCACGGAACTGCTCTACCCCAGACTTGTTTCATAAGTCAGTAAACCCTGTAGATCGAATCTCCTTGTAGTTGAGTTTTCTGATACCTACAGTGGAAAATATGCCAACTGATTAAAACCTGCTATTCTAGGTTGGTCCCTTTTAGTCATTTGCCCTGAAGTTCAAATAAGATAACACTAGACTTTACGAACTGATTTTGATATTTAGGGAGACCCTGAGACAGTAAGAACCACAGGAATTATTTAT
Source organism: Theropithecus gelada (assembly GCF_003255815.1). Taxonomy (NCBI): domain Eukaryota; kingdom Metazoa; phylum Chordata; class Mammalia; order Primates; family Cercopithecidae; genus Theropithecus; species Theropithecus gelada. Next base: position 165,755,584 of record NC_037672.1, on the reverse strand, counting down.
AACTTCGATTTCTAGTACCATGCAATCCTTTAACAAACACATACATAGCTTGCTAGTTTTCCTAAGCCTGGACCCTCCTCCTACTGCTTTACCTGGGGTTGTTATCATCAGTCTTCAGCCTAATGACTCCTTGGAAAGGATGACCCTGACTAAGCCTGTCCCATTAGTTGTTTTCTTGATAGCATCTATCACTCTGCTATTGCTTTTTCATATTGTCTCTCCCTTACCATGGCTCCTTTGTTAATCACAGTGCTGTTAACAGACACTCAAATAATATTTCTGAAATGAGTGAATGGATGTACTGTCTATCTCTACTTCTGATTTCTCTCTCCCCTCCCCTCCTCAGTCAAGAAGACTTGTGTCAGAGCCATGTGAAATCAGACCATATGTAAAAAGTCAGCCTCAGGACAAGTACAAATTATACAATTTTAGATGTAAAGTTCTCTGCATTTGACTACAGCCTTACATCTGAGAACTAGAAGAGCTAGGTTCTGAAGTCATCTTAAAGGTAAACTGAAGACAGCGAGGTCTCTGTTACATCAGCAAGGACTGGGAACACACACGTTCCCATTATTACTGTAAGCCTGTGCGAGGTAAACCATTGCACAACTATGTGCTGACGAGCAGCCTTCGATGACAGAAGGCACCACTGTGTTTTTGCAGGTAGACTACACTGAGAGCTGTGTTCTCAGCACAAATGAGAAAGAAACAGGGGATAGGGGGACCATTAAGGTCAGAACAGGTCATCTCAACAGAGGAGCAGAGAACTGGTTTTTAAAAGTCAGCCACAAGTTCCCTTGGACCAGAAAATATCTATCTGTTCACTGTAGAATAAGTCCTGTTCCTTGGGAAGCATTTCTCAGTATATTTGACTCTTAAAGGGACTTAGAACAACTGCTCTGGAACATTTCATAGAGTTGTCACCTTGGTTTGTGTCCCTGTCACAAGGGTAATTTATCCTTTCAAAGGGCACAATTACAATTAGTCTTTGGCTCAAGTAAACACCCTGATTATTCTTTTCTTTTCTTTCTTTTTTTTTTTTTTTTTTTT